>NW_015386853.1:876143-974744 GCF_001527695.2 Protobothrops mucrosquamatus | reverse complement strand
TTTTTTTTTGTTTTCCTCGGTTAATCCAGGTAAAAAGGGAAATGTTCCCAAGGGCTGATGCCTGTGCCTGATTTGTCACTGAATTCATCCTCTTGGCTCAGAAATGGTGGATGAGGAGCCTTTTAATTTTGGGTGCTTCTATGTGTAAGGTTGTTCTTTTAGGATCTTCTTTCCCCCAGTTTTAGCTGATTTATGGCATTTTATTCTCGAGGAAAGGAGCCGTTATATTCTGTCTCTGCACTTCCCTTCACGTTTTATGTGAAGGCATAAAACGTGTGTTATTTCTTTCCTTTGTTTTTTTTTTTTCTCCCCATGGGCAGCTTTAAACCTGCTGCCTGTTCTCATCCTCCTTTTTGCAGTCATCTTGATGGAAGAAGCATCGGCTGGTTTATTTAGAAATCTAAAGTCTATTGCATGCTCCTTAATATTGCTGCTAACAAGGCGCTAAGTTTGTCTATGTGTTTTAAAAAATGTCTTTTCATTGAAGAGGACGGGTTTAAATATGAACGAAGACCCGACGGTTAATTTATCATGGCTGCCTCAGGATCACTTAGAAACCAGCCCACCACCAGAGAACATCTCAGCTGCAGTCACATCTCTCATTCCTTCCAGTGACCCCGAACCAGGATTTATAGTAAACCCTTGGGATGTTGTCTTATGTACTTCAGGAACACTGATCTCCTGTGAAAATGCTGTTGTGGTCCTTATCATCTTCCATAATCCCAGTCTTCGTGCCCCAATGTTCCTCCTGATAGGCAGCTTGGCCTTGGCAGATCTTTTAGCAGGAATTGGATTGATCATCAATTTTCTTTTTGCTTATCTTCTCCAGTCGGACTCTACCAAGCTGGTCACAGTTGGTTTGATCGTCGCCTCTTTTTCTGCTTCTATCTGCAGTCTGTTGGCCATCACTGTGGACCGGTACCTCTCCCTTTATTATGCTTTGACTTACAATTCTGAGAGGACGGTGACTTTTACCTACATTATGCTTATTCTGCTCTGGGGTGCTTCAATCTGTGTGGGAGTCCTGCCAGTCATGGGATGGAATTGCCTCAAAGATGAGTCCACCTGCAGCGTTATCAGGCCCCTCACTAAAAATAATGCGGCCATCCTCTCGGTCTCTTTCTTGCTTATGTTTGCTCTCATGTTACAGCTGTACATTCAGATCTGCAAAATTGTGATGCGCCATGCTCACCAGATTGCCTTGCAGCATCACTTCCTAGCAACTTCCCACTATGTGACCACCCGGAAAGGAGTATCAACTTTAGCCATTATCCTGGGAACCTTTGCTGCTTGCTGGATGCCTTTCACACTCTATTCCTTAATAGCTGACTACACATATCCCTCTATCTACACCTACGCCACCTTGCTTCCAGCCACATATAATTCCATCATCAACCCTGTTATATATGCTTTCCGGAATCAAGAAATACAAAAGGCACTTTGGCTCATCTGCTGCGGCTGCATACCTTCAAACATTTCTGCAAGGGCCAGATCACCCAGTGATGTTTGATTAATGGTGCAGAGGACCATTGTTTATTTAGCATTGTGATGTGTGAGCCCTGCTGCTCTCAATAACATTGTACATAATAGATTCACAGTCAGTCTGTGGGGAGTATTTACATTTTTTTTAAAAAAAAAGCCTGTTGACCAAAATAAATCATGTTGTATAAGCCCAGGAACAATCCTGGAAGTTGCAATATTTTTTTTCTGGCAAAGCTTAAGTATTGCTTAGATTTTGTCCTTTAGTTTCTTCCAAGATCCAAAGAGAAGTGAGCTCTGTGGATCATAAGAAATGGATTGGTAGATTTGCTTTCTCTGTTTGTTTGAATGAATAGAAGCCACTTGCATTAAGAGCTGTGTGTGTCAGATGAATGGTAACAGAGGCAGAAGCCTCTTATATCAGATTCTATGGAACAAATATAGGAGATGGCAAGAGACTTGTGTCCTGCTCATGGCTTTTCATGTAGCATCTGGGTTGGCCACTGTAAGAGCCGTATTCTCAGGTGAACAGTGGTGAGATCCAGCAGCATGTGTGAGCACACACACACTCCAGATTAAGTAACTTGCTTAAAAGAGTTCCATGGATTTCAACAGCAGTCATTACATTGAGTACATGTGTTTCTGATGCATTGTAGAGACATGTTAAGATCCATATTATAGCACACAAGTGATGTTTCAATCTGCAGTGCTGTGGTTCCTAAAGCATCATATGGGGACTATTGATTTGGCTAGAGTTTCCTCTCCAACCAGTGCATTCCAGAAATATATGTAGTCTTTCCTTTTTTAACATCATAACTTCCCAGTTAGGAAGCAAAGCAGAAGCAAGGGTGGAATAAGGCAAGTTTGGGATCTGTAATTTCAGAAACCTTTTCCAGCCTTCCATTGTATTGCAACCTGGGAAAAATAATTTGATCAGTGCTAGCCTAAATAATTTCCATCCCAAATGCCTGCAGAGGAGACAAAAAATGTTGAGAAAAGAAATGGCAAGAACCACATCCTTCCTGACATTCATCCTGTTATGAGTTTGGTTGGATATGGGCTTTCTTGGAAGTTCTGACATTTAGTATGGCTTCTAAGCAAGTGACAGTCACAGAATATTTCACTAGTAACCCATGACTTCATACTGGCATCTATGTTCCCATCTGAATTTCAGGATGAATGGAAACAGATAGTCTCATCTGTATAGTTTATTGTAGATGGGCTTATATGGGATGGTATATTTTTAGTACAAGCCCCTCTGGTTTGGGATGACTTGTAGGAATGACCCTGCATTTGATTTCTATTTCTATCTAATGCCTCCTGATCCTGCCACTCAAAGGAGCTTGCTTAAAAAATAAAATAAAAAAACCCCAGTGGTCCTTTATATCTACAATAGGGAAGCTGTGGTCCTTCAGACCGTTCTGGGTAACAATTTCCATCATTCCCATCAGGATGCTTATGCTGCCTGGAGTTTATGGAAATAAAGTCCAAGAACAATAATATACATTATGCCGGAGAACAATTCCCATAATTTATCTAACAAGCAAAAAAACAAAGCAAAACAAAAGAACAGCCTCTTTCCAAATTGTTTACTCAACTAAGAATAAATTATGCTGCTTAATATTTTTCTTTTGCTAAAAGAAGCATTCTTTTTCCCTTTAGTTTTTTAAAAATGTAAAAAATCGTAACTTTATTAATATAAAACTAGGCTGTAAATACAGTGAAAATCTAATAACCTGGGCAGACTTTGATGCTTATGATTATAAATCCTGAACAACTCATTTTGCAATAAATATGACTGTTACACAGTGTTTGAGGTCCAAATATTCAGAATTCCAGACAGATTCAGTTTTTGAGGTAGTGTTGCCCACATATTTGGGGACAAACCATTACTTCTGAATGTTTGACTTGACAAACCTACTACTTAAACTATCTTATTCACTGTTAAATAAACAAGGGCATGCAAACAGATTGTTGAACATTTTTTATATAGGGGCAGCTGGTTATTTTTCTAAAAACTCATTTTTAAGGCTCCAAGAACAATTTAATGACACAAGCTACTTAAATTCAACATTTTATCTCCATCATCAATATGTAATTGCTCTGTAAAATATGCGCTGAATTGTGTGTGTATTTCATGACATTTTCTTTGTTCTGGCTCCAAAGCTTGACATTTTCAAGTGGGAGCACATGTGACCGCCAATCCCCCCCATCCCACATAATGAAATGTGCATAAAACATGTTTTCTAGTTTAAGAGCTACATATCCTTCATATCAAAGCACAATACTGAATGCATATTATTCCATTTCCTTCCAGGATATTAGCTTTTTTGTGATGGATGGAGCATATTGTCATGACAGAGGGTTCAGTGATGCAAGGCAACATGGTTTATTTCTGTAGACAAGAACCTTTTGGGGCACAGAGCAGGAAAAAAAAGGGATTTAAAATTGTATTCTATAAAATATAACATTTCAAAGCCATTGTCATGCACATTCACTAAAGTAATTGTGACTTATTTTGATGAAAGATAAACACATGTATTGCCATCTGAACCAGGGATGGACGATTTCTGGTGTCTGCATCAAGGAGACCTCCCAGCTATAGGCTCTTTGCTTATATATTTACTAAGCAGAACAGAGAAACCAATCTGGAACAGTGTGGGAAAAAGATCTTGAGTATCTTTCCAGTTGAATTAACTGGCTTTTTTTCTAATTGAGACTCTCCATGGGCCAAATCCAACAGTATTTCTCCTAATGCAGCCTTTTGCACATATCCCACGTCTGCCACAAATTTTGGGAACAGGGAGGAATTGGAGGAGGAGGAGGAGGAGGAGGAGGATCCACCAGTAATGTCTGCTGTGCTACTGGAAGGGTTATGCCTTTGAACTCAATCTTTGCTCCCTGCACATCAGCAAGGGGGCAGCTTCCCACATCTCTTTGTAGCCATGCTATATAAAGCAGCATCTGTTGAATTTTGGCCTGTGGAGAAGCTGCTCAAAATATTGAAGCTCTGTCAGGGAAAAAGTGGCACTCCTTTCATGCAGCAAACGAAAAGGGCTGACTTAAGATTCAGGAATTAATAATTGGAGCAAAAGTCTGTGAAGTGAGGGAGGGCAGTAGAAATGTCCGTAGACCCCAAATGTCAATCCAAGAATGATGTCTGTCCAAGAATATGATTGCTATGCATTAATATGAGTTTACACATCTTCTGAATGTTAAAGATATGCTATATTGTTGCGGTGGTATCTTTCTGTATAAATTGTTTAAACTTTAATTGTAATAGAAGAAATACTGAAAGTTATATTTAAAAAAAACTGGTATAATATAGATGGAAGAAGATGCTATATTGCTGACACTAAATTTTATTAACTCAAGGGCTGATTCAGTCGAGTGAGGTTGTGATAGGACGTTCTAGTGCAGCAGGAACTATTTTTCCATTTTTAGGTGAAAAGCCTTGTACCTAATTTGTGTCCTGCCTGGAGCGCACTCTATTGTGTACAGCACTGCTTTTCACAGGGCGACTTCTCTCCTACCTTCAACTGAAGGTTGAGGAAGTCCAGGAGTGCACTTTCTCAAGGAAACATGTTGGAATTGGTTCTTAATCTTTGTCTTTTGATGTGGTTATGCTGATAAACATGTCTTTTGTGGCAAGTTTCTATGGTGTTAACAGTTTACAAGGTCTACACAGAACCAATTCTTCTAGGTGTGAAATGGCCTCGTTTTGAGACCGTAAGGCAATTTTCCCCAACATGGTACCCTAGATATTTTGGGATTTCCATTTTCATAAAGCCCAAGCAGCATGCCCAATAACATATCTGGAGGGCAACAGGCTGGGGAAACGCCCATAGCGATTTGTACTGCAATAACCTAGATTTTATGCCAAATTAAACTCTAGTTTGTTTGCTTTTTTTATCTTGAACATTGTAAGGACTTATCCAAGTGAATGTACTGACCTTGTCATTTACTCACAGATGATTAGATCAAGAATCCACATCTCAAAATTGTAATGTGTTTCTGGGTGTACATTTGTACTATATGGAAGTTCTGATCATTTCTGGTTTTACTCTAGGAACAAAGACATTTGGCATAATGCAATCTAGAAGGAATGCTCTTGATTTTTATACAAAGTGTACCAAATTTATGATGTATAACAATTATATGTTAACTTGTTTACTAAATTAAAAAGTCAATTGATTTGAGTTTGTATTACCCTGATAAGAGAAGGAAACACTCTGTTAAAATGTTATACAAAAATCTTTTGTCTCTCTCTTCCTTATGTGTCCAAGAATTGGATGTACTGTATTATCTATGCCTTGCCAAGGAAATGAATAGCAAAAACTATTAGACATGAATAACTAATGCATAGTGCTAAATCAGGACAAAAAGCTATAGTAAAAAGCTATTGTACACTCCTTTTCTTCAAACTATAGTTTGGTCCAGATATAAAGTAGTAATCAAAGACAGATGAGGGACCTACAGCCTTCCAGGTAGTTCAGTACAGAATATTTAGTTCCCTGCAGCTCTAGAAGCAAACGTGAAGAGTTGTGCTGCAAAACCTGATAGTGTCATAGGTTTCCTACTTGTGGGATAAAATCTGGTTTGTTACCAAATGAACGAGCCTGATTAACACACTTCACCATAATCACCATTTCATTCCATAATGCCAAAAATTCAGAAGAAGCTAGGGAGAAAAAAGAGTATGCAAGCTTGACGCTCATTCATATACCACCATCATAATTCTCTCTCTCTCTCTCTCTCTCTCTCTCTCTCTCTCTGTGTCACAAATAGTTATCAAATATATTTTTTCTGGGTATTTATTTACTTATTGGTAATGGTTTCTTGCAATCTAATTGCAAGACTGACTCAATTAACTGTAAATTCCAATCTGGATGTGCACTCATTAAAAGAAAACTCAGCTTCTCAAGAACTCTTTGGCTACGTTCATACATCAGTCAGTTCCTACTTCTCACAGGCTCAAGTGGTTGACTCAGCCTTCCATCCTTCCAAGGGCAGTAAAATGAGGACCCAGATTGTTGGAGGCAATGTGTTGACTCTGTAAACCAGGGCTTTTCAACCAGTGGTACGGGTACATTGGCACCTGGCAGGTGGTACGCGACCATCCTAGAAAAGTGGTAGTGGGGGAGGGGAATGAGCTGAACCAGCGCAGCACCGCACAAGCCTGAGCAAGAGATGGCTGGAGCTGCAGGGCTGTCAGGGCTCAGCGGAAGCGCCAGGATCAGCGCTTCTTCGGGACTGTCAGGGCTCAGTGGAAGCGCCAGTATCAGCGCCAGGCTCCAGTTGGAGCTCAGCACTGATCCTGGTACTTCCGCTGAGCCCAGAAGAAGTGCCGATCAGCTGGAATGTTGCAGCATCTCCAGGGTCTTGTGATTTACATTCAGATGCTTGGCAACTGATTCATATTTATGACGGTCACAGTGTCCCAGGGTCATGTGAAGCGACCAAAACCTGCTGCAACGACCCAGCAGACGGGGGGGAATAAAAACCAAACACCCCCCCATCCCACCCCCACTGCCAATCCTCAACAGAAATGTTCACAACAATGAAAACCTCGGACAGGAGGAAGAGCGTCGCCGGGTGGGCAGGCAGGTGTCTTGCTTGGCTGTGCCTTGGGGGGCACTTTTTTCAGTGCCATTGTAACTTCAAACAGTCACTAAGTGAATTGTTGTAAGTCGAGGACTACCTGTACTTTATCACTTTTTTCCTTTTTTTTTTTTTGGTCATCAAGTCTTTGACACCTTGCTAGGCGACTGGTGGTACTCGGATATTGCCATATCCTAAAAGTGGCACAATGGGTGAAAAGGTTGAAAAGCCCTGCTGTAAACCACTTAGAGAGGGCTGTAAAGCACTGTGAAGTGGTATATAAGTCTTAAGTGCTATTGCTATTGTTATCAGACTGAAACATGGTTTATTTAGCTCTGGTTTATTAACTAAACCATAATTGACTGGGTTCCCTCAACACTTTATGATTTACTGCAAACCTAATGACTGGATGGGACTGAATGGGTGGATTTAAAGTTGCATGAAATAAATACCTGCCAACAAGAAGAAAGTATACAGTATAAAGTACATTTCTATTGGAGAGAACTTGATTTCAGCTTCTGTAATATGTATAAGTAGGGAATGTATCATTTCTTTAGCCTCTCAAGCTGTTGGATTGGAGTCACAAACTTAATTCTTAATTTGACTTACCGGTAAATTACTCAATTGGGAGAAGGTTGATCCACATTGGAAAGTTACTCCATTTGCGAATGGAGCTTTGGTATTCCAAATTTAGAGTTGCAAACTGGAAGAGGGGAACTTAACTCTGCCTGCCTGTGGTTTCACCCCTCCTAATAATCCACTTCCGTACATAATTTGAAAGGGAACCTATTCAGACACTGCCTGAGCTTGGGCAGTGTACTCACCAGTCATCAGCTATCATGACCTGTAGTTCATGCTCATGTATACAATCCTTCTGCCTCTCCTGCTAACGTAATTGCACAGCAATAGCAGGCCATTCTTCCTAGGAGAGCAAAACTGGAAGTGTGTGTGTGTGTGTGTGTATGTATAAAACAGTGATTATTCACTGATGCAAATGCTGCCATATTGGAAATTTAGAAAAAATGTTTACAGAATACCTGCATAAATAATGATGGTCTGTTATTGAGTAAACTAAAAATATAATTATCATTATTGCACAACAGGTTTCGAATATCTATTCTTATCTGTTATCTGTGGACCACTTTTAATGTGGACATATGCCTTTTCAGAACGTCAGTTTTACACCTAAGCAAGACAATGGAATTGAATGGGGAATATGTGTATTCTCTCCAATCATCCCAAATGGAGTCAAAATGGAAACTGGCAAAAAGAATAGTTGTATTTTCACTTTACATTAAATATGCTACGTAGGAATATTTCACATATGTGCTCTTGCCCAGCTGTGTGAAGTGGTTCTAAATGAATTTTATATGAATTTTATATGTTTTATATGTACTCATTTCTAAGACAAGAGTCCTTGCATGCTTGGCATTGGCAACTCCCTTTTCTTACCAACTGAATCTTTCAGCCTGCTGTGAGTGACTAAGCTTTTGAGCACTATGCATTCCCAGATGTTCAAAGCCATGACTCATATCTTAATTTTAAAGTACCAAGATCTCTCTCTGCCCTCCCCCTCTCTCACACACACTCACACAGATTTTGGAATATGAAAGGAATATGACAAACCTAAAATGATTTGATTGAATACGTTGTGTGCCTTTAAAAATGATAAAAGCAAAGTAGCTGAACAATCATAATTCAATGACATTTGACATACCAATTTAATTCTTGAAATATGTATCCTATAGCTAACTTCTCATTGCTTTCCAAGTAAAATAGCAAGATACAAAAATTATAATTTTTTAAAAATGGAACATTTTTTAATCATCAAAAGAGTCTCCATCTATGGAAAATTTCTGATGTAGTAGAGGAGGAGAGTTTTTGTTTTACAAATGTCTCAATTTCACTTCTTTCCAAAAGGGTCTGAAAAAGGGATCCTCTGAAAAAAGTGATAGGAAACAGGCAGTGCTTTTTTTCTAAAACAAAAAGGTGCCGGAACTCACACACGTCATACAACCCGCCTTGCCTACCCTACAAGGTTCCATCCAAAAAAGGTGCCAGAACTCCGATCTGGGCGTTCTATGAGAAAAAAAGCCCTGGAAATAGGTCTGAAAGATGAGGAGGAGGCAGTTGACAAGGTTGCCAGATGGAGTATTCCAAATGGAAGGGGGTTCAGTGGGTGACGCCCCCTGGAGAAGAAGAGAGTGAAGCTGCAATTAGACCAATATTACATCATGAAAATATAAGAACATCCAAGCTACTCTAAGCGCTGGAGCCACATGCAGTGAGTGGAACCTAACTAGGGTAATCCAAATGATTCTCAAAAAGATGTTTTGGCATTCAAAACCCAGTGAGTAAGAAGCTAGGCAATGTAAACAGAGAACATCTTGCACCATTATCTACCAGAATTCAGGTGAAATTGTTTGAAGAAGAGTGTACCAGCCCAGTAGATAAGAATCTGCATAGAAGCACGTTACAAATACTTGTTGAATCAGACATGTGTATTTATCGTAGGTTCTCACAGTGTATTTTATCCTAAAATAAATGGGCTATAACTTTTATTTTTATATATCCTATAAAACATTGTTATTTTCCTGTTAGAGCTGCAAATAATCTTCAGTTATTTGAAAGGCTGTCAGATAGATGATGGAACTGATTTAAGTTCTGCTGCTTTCAGGGACAGGATTCAAAATAACACAAGGGATTAAAATAGTGGAAAAAACACATTTAAGTAAAATGTTAAGGAAGATTACTAAATGGACCATGCACTCCGCAGGAAATAGAAAATCTTGGAAGTTGGATGCCCATTTTATAGGAGTTTTTAAAATCAAGCTTAAGTTGCATATAGTCCTCTAGTTACAACCATTTATTTGATGACTGTTCAAAGTTGCAGTGCTGCTGAAAAATGTGACTTAATGACTGGTCATCACCCTTACAATTGTTGCAACATCCCCAGGATCATGTGATCAAAATTTGGGCACTTGGCAACTGGCATAACAGTAAAATGATTTTGGATTTGCTTAATAATCACATGACTCATTTAGGAACTGCAGGGATTAGCTTAGCAACTGTGGCAAAACAAGTTGTAAAATTGGGATGGACTCACTTAATAGCTGCCCTGCTTAGCAACAGAAATTCTCGTTCCAATTGTAGTCATAAAGTCGCTCAGTCATCCCCTAACCACAAGATTGGTGACCTATAAATTTAATGAAATAAATATATAAATAAGTAGAGGACTACCCTTAAACCTAACTTTTTTTCCTGTGTAAAATGATAGTGCCCAGAAGTTTGTTACCTAAAATCATAACCAGTTCTAATAGAAGACAACATATGAAGCTTAGTTTTGATCTGCGGAGTCCTTGGCACTCTGTAAACTTGGTTGTTTGCTTGCAAAGAGCCGTGGTGATGCAGTGTACTGCAGGCTAACTCACTGCTCACTCCAGGAGTTCGATTCTGAACAGCTCAAGGTTGACTCAGAATTTTATCCTTCCGAGGTTGGTAAAATGAGGACCCAGATTGTTGGGGGGGGGGCAACATGCTTACTCTGTAAACCACTTAGAAAGAACTGTAAGGGACTATGAAGTGGTATATAAGTCTAAGTGCTATTGCTATTGCTATTATCCAACTAGGTAACATTATCAGTGCCTGGGCTGACATCAGCTAACACTGAAGATGTTACTTAGTTTGGTAATGAAATAACAGAATAACAGAGTTGGGAGGGACCTTGGACGTCTTCTAATCCAACCCCCTACTGAAGCAGAAGACTCTTATACCATTTCAGACAAATGGCTGTCCAATCTCTTTTGCAAGCAAATAACTAAGTTCAGAGAGCACCAGGGGCTCCATTGTAACCAGTGTCAGAACCAAAGTAAACCTTTGCGCAAGGTTAAAGGTAAGGCTAGGGAGAGAACTAAGACATCCTTGAACATATAATGCCTCATTTCCCATTAAAACAAGGAGACTAGATGATTTCTATTGCCTCTCCATTACAGGTAATCCTCAAGTTACAACAGTTCATTTGGTGATCGTTGAAGTTAAAATGGCACTGGAAAAAGTGACTTATGACCATTTTTCACACTTATGGTTGTTGCAGCATCCTCATGGTCATGTGATCAAAATTCAGACACTTGGCAACTGACTCATATTTATGACGGTTGCTGTATCCTGGGGTCATGTGATTCACCTTTTGCGACCTTCAGACAAGCAAAGTCAATGGGGAAGCCAGATTCACTTTACAACCGTGTTACTATCTTAACAACCGCAGTGATTCACTTAACATCTACGGCAAGAAAGATCATAAAATAGAGCAAAACCCACTTAACTATCTTGCTTAGCAACAAAAATGGGCTCAGTTGTGGTGGTAAGTCAAGGACTTCCTGCAGTGTTGCCATAATCAATTTACATACTTACATTGCATTCCACAGGGCTTACTCCAGTTAAGGTGTAGGGCTGAGCATTCATGTCCTTGATATCAATGTAAGTTTTGCCTTCCCTTGCAGCTCTGTGGATTGAGTCTCAGCTGACTTTTTTGGTAGGACAGTTATATAGTAAAAGCTGTGTACATTCCTTTCACATGCAATCTTCAATACTACTTCTGATGAACTTTTAAACTAAGCATCAAAACTGTTCCAGGATCATGTTTTTTAACTGCTTATGCATAAGCTGTTTTACTTAATAAATGGGTCTGCTTCATTTTTGCCCAGTGGATTTAAGAACCAGCCTCATGGCAAACTGGTTTTTATCATTAAAAGAAACAGCTGAGTATGTTGGATATCAAATATATAATTTTAAAACTTCCTGAGAGTGATATTCTTGGGTCTCTTCCTGCTTTGAACATTGAAAATCCAAAACCAATCCCAATCAATGCCATTCCCTTTGAGGAGGATCTGGGATACTGTTAAGACTGAGAACAACTGCCATTAAGAACTACACCTAGATGAATGTTACAAATTTAAATCTAGTGGTTCCCATGCACTAACTTTGCTTTCTCTACTTTGTTTTTTGCAACTGTGTTGGTGTACAATGTAGAAGATGCCCATTGGCAATGCCAATTAGAGATAATGCAAGACATCTTGAAACATCAGGCTAGAGAAGACTTGGATAAGATCAGAACAAGCTCTTGGTGTAAGGTTACAATTAAGAATGAGAATACTGTAACTTCACCTGGCAGTCTGAACTGAGCAGTGAAAATATTTCCTTGATATGTAAAATACTTATTGTGGTGTTCTGCTGTATCTCACTTTTTGTATGTGAGTCACACTAGTTGACATTCAATGAGCTAGATTTTGAGATGATGTGTCAGCAGAAGCCTCTGACTTCAAAACAGTGTTTAGCTTTTCTAATGTCTTTCCTCCTATCAGTACCATCCTGCTGAAATGAAACAGTTTAAGGTTATTTGTAGTGGGGGTCTCAGAACTCCATTCTGTCATTCAAATCAAATTCCTGTGTTCAAGCCATTTTCCTGTAGATTATTGGTGGCAATCAAAATAGATCTCATAGGTATAACAACTGCCCATCTGTTCTCCAATAGAAAAAATTTAGTACATCACAATTGCACAATTGCATAATTATACCAGCAACCGTCAGCAAGCCAGGTTACATAAGATCATGTCCCTTCATGAGATTCCATAATGCTATGCTAGCTGTTTTGCTCCTTTGTCAGATGGAAATGAATCATATACGTAGTTCATAGATATTAGTATCTGTATATGCATACAATATTGAAAATAATATGTACAAGCTGGAGATCTTTCAAGCATTTTAGAAATCTACTTGTCCATACAATTTTACTAAAAGTCATAAAGGCCCTTTGGTTATTTCTACAATCTTCATGTTTTGCTGCCAGATCACTCTCTTGTGAGCTGTGCTGGAGATATAATCTACCAAAGTGCAGTTTGCTAAGCCTGTGTGTGTAATTGCCGCTGCTGTTTTTGTCACACACATTACTGTAAATGCTTCATTGCTTCCTACTCAAGTTAAATGATCGTGATGTTGTATAGTTTCTTTCCTGTCAAAAAAACCATTAGTTTTATTTGTCTTAGCTATTAAAAATACATAGAGCAAACATTTGGAACATACAGCAATTCACACTATTATAATAAAATAGATTGGGGAGGGGGTTGGTTTTGGTGGCTGGCGGAGTGGGGGAGCATAACAAATTGTGGAGTTAAAGACTTCCAGTAAACACAGCAGCATTGCAGAATGGGAGGAGCTTGTCACAGAAATAGCCAAAGTCACAAAGTTCTTTTTTTGTGAAAGGAAAAATGGGGGGGGGGGGGAGTCTTCATTTTTAAAACCTGTCCTAAGTTTAGGGCTGCAACAAAAATGTTCACATTTCCTACTTCAGCATGATGAAAACTGCACTGCCAATTTTAAATAATTGGTAGGAACCTGGAGGAGGCTATCACAGCAGTTCAAAAAGGATGCGGGCTGAGTAGCTGTATGGATCTCAGCATGGAGTCCCAGCAACCATAGAATTTTTCATCATCATCATCATCATCATCATAATGATGATGATGATGATGTTGAAAGGAACCTTGGAGGTCATCTAGTCCAACCCCCTGCTCAGGCAGGAACCCTACACCATTTCAGACAAATGGCTGTCAGGTTTCTTCTTAAAAACTTCCAGTGTTGGAGCATTCACCGCTTCTGGGGGCAGGTTGTTCCACTGGTTAATTGTTCTAACTGTCAGGAAGTTTCTCCTTAGTTCTAGGTTGCTTCTCTCCCCGGGAACAGAGAGGCCCGATCTTACAGAGGACAATCCAACTGAGATAGTCCCCCGACATCAGGAAAATATCCAAAATTCTTCCTAGGATAGTTTCCAAATTGAGAGAAATAGTAGTTGCCCTCTTCTACAACAGTCAGACCACAGCTTGAATTCTTTGTCCAGGTTTTGGCGACCCACTTAAAAGTAGGGCTTAAATCAGGCAGAACAGCTGCAAAGAAAAGTAACACCGACAGTTAAGTACAGATAGTCCGCAATTTAGAATCCTTCATTTATCAAAAGTTACATCACTGAAAAAAGTGACTTACAATTGGTCCTCGCACTTACAACCATTGCAGCATTGCCACGCTCACGTGAGCAAAATTTGGGCACTTGGCAACCGGCCTGTATTTATGACAGTTGCAGCTCCCTGGAGGGAGGGGGGGGATATCATCGCAATTTTTGAGTTAGTGGGGAAAGCCGGATTTGCTTAACAAACACAAGATTCATTTAAAAATTCCAGGGATTCACTTAACAATCATGGCAAAACAGGTTGTAAAATCAGGCATAAGAACTGCCTTGCTTAGCAATGGAAATTCTAGTCCCAGCTGTGGTTGTTAAGTCAAGGACTATCTGAACAGAAAGAAAGGGGCAAAAGGAGAAATGGAAGGAAAAGATGACCAACTGAATTTGAGGAAAAGTGTCCTAATGGCAGGAACAGTCCTAAAGAAGGTCTAATTACTGGATTCCTTTCTAGTCGAGAAAACACTGGATAGATGATTTGGCAATTACTGTGTGTTTCAGTTTAAGTTCCTGCACTAAACAGAAGACTGGATACAATGGCCTAATTCTTAATTGTGATTAATATTTATATGTTACTTATATGTAAGGGTATAGGTATATACATATGTTGTATATAGTATGTTTAAATGTGTTGTGTATGTGTACACTTTCAGAGCAAGCAACTAAATTTCATTTTTAATATCTGCCATTGTGCCCACAGTAAAAAATGACAATAAAGGTTATCTATCTATCTATCTTAACTTTTCCAGTTCTGTTTAGGTTATTGTGCAGAGGCCCAAAAAGGAAGAATCCCATCCAAAAGTGTCCTCAGAGTGCAGTTAAAAAAACCCACAATGGCAATCATAGTGATGCAATAGATGCACATAAAAATAGGTGGAACTTCATTTGTACCATTAAAGGCCCTGTCTTGACTTTTTTGACCAGACCTTATGGATCCCCCTGAGGCCATCCTATAATCTCTAAATATAGCTAATGCTTTTACTGATTTTTACTATTTGAAAGAAGTAATCTATATAAATAAAAATGTAAATGTTCGTTTGTTCAAAATCTTAAATCTCCGAAAGTTCTTCACCGATTGCTTTGAAATTTTGACACAACGTTGCATTCGAATACGCGCGTGTTTTTATATACCTACTATTATATAGATGTCACACCTGTGACAGGTAAAAATATGCTTTCTTTGAAAAACAGCGCCATCTGTTGGACATAAAATTAAACATATTACAAACGTGCGCTTTCTCTTTTCTTTCTTTTCCATTTAACCAGACTGAGCCACAGCAACGCGTGGCCGGGTACAGCTAGTTAATTATAAAAAAAATTCCACACAAAGGCCATGCTTGGGATAATAAAGGTTTCCTAAGCTCAGTCTTGATAGAATTCCAGTATGAATTCATTCAAGCCTCTTTTCTCTCAACTACAGTAAGATCACTCTCAAGATACAATATGTTAGAAGAACTTAACAACCTTGCTGAACAAATATGTTGAGTTGTTTCCTATTTTCATCATGGCAACATACCCAAATATAGTAATGTTAGAGCATTGGGCAGATGATCATTTTCTAAATTAACAAAAGAAAGGCCTATGCAATTTTATTTGCATAGTAATTGATAAACATATACCTGGTTATAGCATGAGCAATAAAAATGTTCATTTAAAATAGCACTTGGGAGGAAAACCCTTTCCTTGATTTAGCATTTTTTGGGGGGAAATTATGCATTCAAATCTTACTATCTTGTATCTTGAGAAATTAAAATCTGTCTCCCCCATCACCACCACCACCAAAGAAACCACCCCATATCTGGCTAAACACATTAGTGGCACACTGTGGAACAGAGCAGATTGAACAGCTTTACATGGTGCCCATGGTATCAAGCGGAATACAAAGAATGGCCTTCCCACATCTATTTGAATTGCAGAGTGGACAGATGCTCACCCTTTTTAAAAAAAAGTTAAAGGAGTGTAAACAAAGAGTAGTGTTCTCCCATGGTTTCATTACTGTTACCCACACCTATTTTTGTAATTTCCTTATAGGCTTAAAAATTCTTGAAAAACTATGTTCTTCTACTATGCCCCTTCATCTTTAATATTAGCAAATACAACTATGTTCAATAATCAAATGCAGCCTCCTAAAAGAATAATACCTATTCTTTAGTCATGAATCAGTGTGAAGTTCAAATGAATTCTGTGGGTGGATGTTCAGTTTAACTGTGTTTTGTGTTGTGACAGGTTCTTGGAAGACTGTGCTTACATGATGGAAGTGTTTTATTTCAGCAAGAACCATCTCTATACCTCCAACACTGTATCAAGGCAAACTGCTATAAAAAGGCAGTTGGAAAAAGAAATAGAGAGTTCCTTCTGAAGTTTCCAGCAAGAATAGATGCAATGAATCCCATTGATGGCGTATAATCCTTCAGTTTCTCACTTATTAATGAAACAGGAAAAATCCCACACACAACTATGACTCTAAATGGAGGCACTCCAGCAGAGTATGAGAATCTATTCACATGCAACTGCTACTGTATATTGAACACAATGCCCCTATAGTTTAGCAAATTGTTCACAGTTGCATGTAACCTATTTTCTTGTCCTCTGGGAATAAAACTGTTGTGTTGCGGTATCAAAGAAATTCTTTTTTCTCCAAAGAACTGTCACATATACCTTTGCATTTTTTCTGAAATAGACCATTATTATTATTCACAGCTGCTAGTTCTGAAGCTGCTGTTGGCCTTCATACAGATCAGGTTCCTGTGGTAAGATTATGCTTAAGAAAAATTATACAGTTCTCAGTGACTATGGGTGGTTTATGAAGAAAAAAATCCAATATAAAAACAATAAAACAGCAATAACCCTCAACCGCTTCGCAACAGCAATAAAATAAGCCATTTGATGGGCTCTATCTCACTCTGGGTCTGTTGGCAAAACCCGGTTTTCAGGGCCTTGCAAAAACTTGTCAAAATGAGAGCCAATCTTATCTTGGTAGGAATGATGTTCCACAGGGAGAGAGGCACCATGGAGAAGGCTCTCCTTGTTCCCGCTAGATGGACTTCCTTAGGAGAGGGGGTCTGTAGTATTCCCCATCTCCCCACTCTGGTGAGTCAGGTAGATGTGACCAAGAAAATATGTCCTTCAAATACCATGCTTCCCTGAAAATAAGACCCAGTTATATTTTTTTGCCTCCAAAAGAGACACCAGGTCTTATTTTCGGGGGATGTCTTACCCGCTTACCTTAGGACCACCGCAGCCAGGCCTCCCATGGCCCGACACCTGCCTAGCCTCACCGGCCCACTTCTTCTGCGGCCACTCACTGCCGCTCACAGGCATCACCCTGGCTTCCACTTCACCATAAGAGGCCTTCAGGAAAGGCCTCTGCAGCCAAGAAATGAGCTCCGGATTGATGCGCATGGCATCCCTCCGGCCTCCGTTTTACTATCAGAGGCCTTTGGAAAGGCCTTTAACGGTGAAATGGAGGCCGGGGTGGTGGTGCCGCAGAAGTGGGCCAGTGAGGCAGGTGTCGGGGCATGGCTGCAATTGTCCTAAGGTAAGTGGGTGCGGGACACATGGGGCAGCTCCACCCTCCATCCCCACCCTAGGTTGATTTTTACCCATGTGCCTTGTCCACCTTGTGCAACCAGGTGCAATGGAATGGGCGGAGTCTTAACTAGGGCTTATTTTGGGGCTAGGGCTTATATTGGGCGCACATGTAAAAATCAAGCCAGGGCTTATTTTTGGGGTAGGTCTTATTTTCGGGAAACATAGTATCTGGTTCTAAGAAACAAATTGGCAGCCAATGTCGCTCCCTCAGGACAGATGATATATGAAGAATCTAGGTCTGCACAAAATGATGCAGGCCACCAGATTTTGAATCAATTGAAGTTTCCAGATAGTTTTCAAGGGCAGCCCCGTGTACAGTGTGCTGCAATAGTCAAGAGAGGAAGTGGCTGATAAATGTATTGATTGATTGAGCTTTAGTTAGAAATGTATTAATATGAACATGATATAATATTTAAGGAAACTAGAGAGGGAATCCTTATTGATGTAACCTGAGATATACATGAATGATTTTGTTATTGGACTATTGATTACCCTATCACCACGTTGCTTCCTAAGAACCTGGATATAATAATTTGAAAAATTAATAAAATTTGTTCAAAAAAGAAAAAAGAGAGAGGAAGTGGCTGGGGCATGAGTGACTGTGAGCAGGGATTGTTGCTCCAGGAAAGGGAGTAACTGGCACACAAACCACAGTTGTGCAAAAGCTGTCCTAACCATGCTGCTGCCTATCCCTTAGGCAGGAATCATGAGTCGAGGAGAATCCCCAGATTATGTACTGGGGGTATTTGGGCAGTGCCACCCCATCCAAAACCAGGTATGGCAATTCTCCATGGACCAAAGAACCTCAAATCCAGAACTATTATGTTGCCCTTTTGCTTCTCAGATGGCCATGAATAAGTCTGAACAAGAACAGATTTATGTAGGAAAGTTCTTCCTCTTATCTAGCAATGTGCCTTTTGGGGATAAATCCATTTTTTCCATTGCATGGAAATTAAATAGCAATATTTTGTGCCTTGAAAACACATTTTTGGGCTAAGCACTGGACTTCTCTCTACTTCATAGAGTCATAGGGTTAAGCAGGACCTTAGAGGTCTTCTAGTCCAGCCCCCTTGATGATTCAAATCTTCCCCAACCTGATCATCTTCAGATGTTTTGTGTGACTGCATTAGCTCCACCCAGTACAACACATTTTTAGGAGAGTTAGGAACTGTACGGTAAAATCAGGAAAAACCAAGATCACCTCTAATTAGATGTTCATAAAAAGCATAGAAGGAAACCTCAAAGCACATTTTTAAATGAATTGGCAGAGCTGGTACATCCTTTTCCACACCAGCTGGCTGAAATGAGAGACCATCTTCTTTCATTCTCAGCTAAAAGCACTTTCTTTTTAAGTGTCAGCAGGTGGGCAAGCAGAAAAGAAAGAATGTGTTTCACAGCAGAACACAAGAGATGAAAACGTCACAATATTCTGTTGCCTCAGGCAATGGCAATGCTGTCCTCCATTTCAGGAAGAGGGAAGTGGTGGAGCAATTCAAATTTGTTAAAATATTAAAGCTATGTATGTGTGTACATATACACTGAATGGCATAACCAGCCGGTTGGCATTGTGTACAGGAACATCTGCACAGAATATGAGCTAGACCCACTCAAGTCCAGTTAGGAGATTCCACAGAAGGTCTTGGAGAATAACTGGGCTGAGAGTCTGTGGGACTTCCAAACCCATATGGATAGGAAGGTACTGGTAAACCAACCAGACACTGTTAGTAGTAGACAAGGACCAAAAGACAACAGTGGTGATAGATGCAGTAATGCCAAGTGACAGCAACATCAGGAAGGACTATGAGGAGCTGGAGAAGTACCTGAGCCTGAAAGAGGAACTAAAAAGGATGTGGAAAGTAGAGGCCAAAATAGTCTTAGTAGTGGTGGGAGCACTCAAGGCTATGACTCCTAAGCTGGGAGAGTGGCTTCAACAGATCCCAGGAATAACACCAGAGCTCTTCGTTCAGAAGAGTGCAGTGCTAAGAACAGCTAAGATACTGCACCCAACTGTCAAACTCTCATGCCTCTGGTTAGAGATCCTGAACTTGAGGAAGACACGCATCACCGATAAAGGTGAGAAGGTAGGCAGGGAAGGATGCAGACACACACACACACACACACACATTCCACTGTGACATAAATAGTGTTTAAACCCTTTCTTTACATGCATCATTAGTGTGAGACTGAATGGTTCAGTCTTTAGGGCTCCTACCTGTTACCAATTACTTAAATAAGCTGGACAAAACCTTGAACTGTTGCAAGCACCAATCTCCACCATGTCTTCACTCATTCTGCATCATCTTTCTGTTCTGTGTAGTCTTTGGATGCTCACTCAGTGTTATGAATAGACTCCAGTGCCTGAGAAGTTTGCCTGACCCGATTTAAACACTTCTGAGTGATAATTGTAACATCTGGCCACCAGAGGTCAATATCTTTCCACAGGAAAGTGGATAACAATGTAAATTATTTAGCCCATTCAAAATACTGGAGTCCTCAAGCTAATATTTTGGATAGTTGAATAACATTTAATGTTTTCTTTATGCCTTTGAGTCAGTTTTGACTCCCAGGGCTTTTTTTCTCATAGAACGCCCAGAACGGAGTTCCGGCACCTTTTTTGGATGGAACCTTGTAGGGTAGGCAAGGTGGGTTGTGTGACGTGTGTGAGTTCCAGCACCTTTTTTTTTTTTTTTTTTTTTACAAAAAAAGCATTGTTGACTCCTAACAACCATATAGACAGATCCTTGCAGTTTCTTGGCATTATTTTCAGGAGTACTTTGCTCCTCCTCATTCTTCATCCCAGGACTAGGAGGGAGTGACTGGCTATTTGTCACCCAGTAGGCTTTGGATTAAAATTCCATGCCTTTAACCACTACTGTCTCTGTAATAGTTCTAACCAAAGTCAAAATATGACCAAGCAAAACAAGCTCTACTTCAGTGTTTTTCAACCTTGACAATTTTAAGGCATGTGGACTTCAACTCCCAGAATTCCACAGCCAGCATTGCTGGCTGTGGAATTCTGGGAATTGAAGTCCACATGCCTTAAAATTGTCAAGGTTGAGAAACACTGCTCTACTTGATCACAAAACTCAGCAAAGAATGGTTAGCTTATATTAATTAGTAAGCATGCATTTTTCTTGAAAAAAAATGATTCAGGTCTTACAATATGTTAAATTATGTTTTATGGTCATTTTTTTTGCATTTTGTGTATTGCAATTAACAATTTAGTACACTTTTGCCTAAGTATGAATGAAGTTCAACTTAATTAAATAGGCATGATCCATTTATTTCACCAGGAGAGTGAGGCATGTGTCTAACTCCCACTGACATAATAGAATGTTTTAGTATGATTGCATGTTACCCTTTGGATTTATGCATTTTGAAATGCCTAATTAGGTGGTTAAAATAGTTTAATGAAGATTACAGTTTCAGATTTCTATCTGAAAAGAAAAGGAAGAGCAACATTAACTAATATTAACAGGAAATTAATTACTACATAACAGCTCTTACACCATATTCTATTAGCTGAAATCAAATGAAATTTTAAGTACCTTTAGAATTTAAAAATAAAAGTTTAAATGTAAACTTTATTAATATTTTTATATAACCCAAGACAGATATACAAAGACAAAATGTCTAAATTGTAAACTTAGATCAGTCATGTTAATTTACATTTTATTGATCAAATACTGAAAAGAGATGAAAAAATATTTTCAGGTTAAAAGCAAACAAGTGATTCACCTAAATACGAAGTATTTTTAACTACAAATAACTTACTTAGTAGTTTAGAAATAATTACTCAATAGTTTAGAAATAATTCAAAATACAGCTAATTTGCTTCTAAAATATACTGTAATAAAACTATAATAGAAGAAACTTTAGTACCAGAATCATTTTCATTAACAATTTCATTACTTGACATCAAAAAAGGAAAAACAGTCCCATGTCCATCTTGCATACCTACCTTTTTTCAACCAGAGGAGCATGTTTTCTCCTGTCCATTACTAATGTTGCAGGATACATAATACATATGATGCATCTGATACATCAGGATCCAATAAATGCATAGGTGATAAATCCATCATTATTCTAAATATCAGAATGCCAAATTATTATGGGAAGCAGCAGTAATCCCTAGCAAACCAAAATTATGTTTCAGGATTCAGCATATTATGTAGAAGCAGAGAACATGTTAATTATATTCATAGATGGGAATGTACACCTTTGCTTTTTAAAATTCTGGAGTCTGGAATTCTGGGACACCAAAGAATTCACTACGATAGACCATCCTCCAGATCAACTATGCTCACATCTTTTTTGTACAGTTCTGTTTATTTCCACATGCAAGGGTAAGAGCTGATTATTCCCATATTTCAAATCTAAATCTAAATTAAAGATCTTAGTGTTATAAGATTTTTTTTCCAAAAAAAGTGACTGTACTCTTAGCTCATTCTGTTCAATATGGATAAGTTCAGAGTTTTAATGAAAATTAGTTGAAGTATTTAAGGTACTATTTTTTTTTATTATCTATGATACCAAATTTATAGGTAATGCTCACTTACAGATCAAAAAGGACATGAGCAATTCTGCCACTAAGAGCTACAATCACAAAGTGAAAAATCAAGTTACTTCTTGTGAGGTGGGCAGCCACATAACTGTAATTAATAAATAGATAAAAATAAAAATAACATGATTGTGCCCAACGTACGATGGCAATTCCAGCTGAAATTGTTAGTAAATCATTCATAGTTGTTAAATGCAATGACATGTGGCTACAACTTGCAACTTCTTGCCAGCTTCCATACTGACTGCTTGTTAGAAGACAACTGTAAAGGTCACAAATTGCAATCACATGACTGCGGGATGCAGTGACCATTATAAAGTTGCCATGAACCCAGATTGCAAATACATAATTGTAACGATGTTGTGACAGCCAGAATTTTGAGGACCAGTTATAACTCTCCTTTTTCAGCACAACTATAATTTTGAGCAGCCATTAAACAAGCAATTGGTTAAGTGAGAACTATCTGTATTTGGTCAAGTTGTTTCTGCAGCAATGGGTAAAGTGAAAAGTGAACTGTATCTCACTAATGAGATCTACCAGACGCACAATGTTGAAAACATTAATCACATAACATCTTCCATGTAAAGGAATAATCTGGAGGGGGGAGGGGGGATAAAGGTAAGAGGGCAGACAGGAACAGATGCCAAGTACATTTCTTAAATAAATAAATAAATAAATCTGGAAGCAAACTGGCAACCAGTGCAGCTCGTGCAACATGAGCACCTGTAGGAGCCCCTAAAACTGTGCTGCTGCATTTTGTGCCAGCTGAAGCTTCCAAATATTCTTCAATGGTAGCCCCATGTAGAGCACATTGCAGTAGTCCAAGGCTGAGTGCAGGGCTTCATAATCCAGGAAAGGGCACAACTGGTGTACAACAGAGTACCAAGCCCTGAGCAACTCCACAAAGGAGCAGATGTTAGCTGGACTTCTCACTCCCTAGCAATATTGATTGAGATCAACCTTGGAGAAAGGAGCTGAACCCGCACAATACCATGCATTGTGATGGCCTGCAACAGCACAGGCAGGGAAGTTGTTACGCAGCAGGGAGATTGGTACAGTAACAACAATCCCATGATCCCATCCCATGAGCCCAGTTTCAAAAGAGGGTTTTACAAGTGGAAATTTGTGGAGCAGGGCTCCTAAAGGCCAAAAGAGATTCTCGCATGACTATTGTTGCTCCACCTTGTCTACCTGGGTCTTGACTAGTGCAAAGCCCTAAGTCCAGCTGGACATATGTTTAAGAGGGGAACTCCCCCTTCCGGAGTCAGCCAGGTTTTGATGATGAATATCGGTCAGCCTGCTCTCCTCCAATGAGACCGTAAATAAAGGGAGCCTTATTATTAACTGACCTGGCATTTAATGCTTGCCATATATACCGTGTCTTGCTTTCTCTAGGCAAGTGAGAAATAATAGAAGCAAGAGAATTAACAACTGGCTGAAACTCTAAAAAAAATAGACCAATCGTACTTTTAATGTTCAGTCCCTTAACTCTGGATTCTTACATGTTTAGCCTGAGATTTAGTAAGTGAAAACTGGTGGCAGTTTACCCACTACAAAGGAGATTTAGCAGCCTGTTCTATCTTGCAAGATTTGAGGAGCCGATGTTCCTTTGTTCTGCCAGCTATAATAAAACAATAGGAAAAGTAGAAAAGGGCATTTTCTGGCCAGTGTTAACTTTATTCCCTCAAAACACGATAACACTGTTTCATAGAATCAGATATTTGAAAGCAACGAGAAAACTGTGAATTCTAGTCCTGCCATAGTCACAAAAGCCGGCTGGATGACTTTGGGCCAGTCACTCTCTCTCAGCCCAATTTACCTCAGAGGTTGTTGCGGGGGGGAAAATAGGAAGAGTAGGGGGTATTAGGAACGTTCACCTCCTTATTTATGAAAATAATAAAGGTGGGATTAAAAAATGTAAATAAAAATAATACAAAAACAGTACCTTGAATAGAGGCATCCCATTCTGTTTTCAACCCTGAGTAATTCCAAAGTATAAAGTAAATTAAGGTAGACATAAAATGTAAATAGAAACTGCCATTTTTTAAATGCTGACTCCAGTTCATTTTTATAGGCTGGCCAAAGGCATTATGAGTCTTCTTATATGTAATATAAGCAGCTCTTTAAATAATGCATGAGAAGTAAGAAAATTATATTACTCAATCTGGAACACACATTTCAATAATTAAGGATGTATTTGTATGAGGAAACCAATCATAAATGAGGCCATTAACCCATAATAATGGTGTAAGAGGAGCCTGGGTGGTTAATCGATCGTATCTTTGGAGCCCAACTATTCATAAATATATCTATAAATTCAATTATATTATTCACTGAAGCATAAGGTCAATGTGCTCAATGTAAACTGGATGAATTTTAAAAACAGGTTATGAAAGCTGAACCAAATTAGCAAGGAGGGAAGGCATTTGGCATTCCACAGGATTGTGCAAAATCATTCAGATTCATTCTATATCACTCTTCCAGATGGTTTTTACACAGCCGTAGTTTTTATGCTGATGTCAACCTTCTTCTCCATATATGCTATTTGAATAGATCCAGATCCAGAGTATTTGGAAATATAATTATGGTGAACAGAAACTCATTCATGAGATTCTTGCAGTTACAGAGTTGTTGAGGTTTTTTTTTTTAAATAAAGAAGAAATAACTAGCTGCTAGCAATTTTTGCATGTTAACGACGATGAGTCAAAGTGGAAGAATCAATGACATTTCATTGTTAAAAATATTGCTTTGCCATGATAAAGTAATTGCTTGTAATATTGAAATAGTAAAATAATTATACATACAAAAAAACCCTGCTTTGCTGCAACTGATGCAGCAAAAACTGAAAATAAAGAGTTCATTTTTTTCATCTGCAGAAACACTAAAGCAGTGTTTTTTAACCTTGGCAACTTTAAGATGTCAGGACTTCAATTCTCAGAATATCCCAGCTAGCACACTGTCTGGGGAATTCTGGCATTGAAGTCCAGACATCTTAAATTCTCCAAGTTGAGAAACACTGATCTAAAGTAACTGAATTATATCAATCTGAACATCACCAAGTAAGCCTACTTGTTCTACTACTGGTATATACCAGTACTGCCAGGGTAGTCTATAAATGATTTCCTAGGTCAGTTCACATTGAATGCTTTGGTACCGGATCTTCATTTTCAGTCTGACCAGTCATTTTCATCACATTCTGACTCATCATCCGAATCGCTGTATTCCACTGCAATCCGTCGAGAAAGAATTGTGGCCACATCATTTCCAACTGGCTCACGCTTGGCCTCCTGTTCACGTTGCTCTTGTACTTTTTTCAGCTGGATTCCTGAGACAAGCAAAGAAACACAACTTTTTGTGCTCATTTTCCCCTTAAAAAAACCTTACAAATACACAGGACTCAAGCATTCATGAAAATGTACCAGAATTAACATCATTAGTAATCATTTATGCTTACCAAGCATGAAAATGATAAAAAAGCCAAATGTTCCTATGGATGTCTTGCTTATTTATAGCCAATGACTTATTTAATATAATAAAATCTTCAACGTCTATATTTTTAGAGAGTATTTTTCCTATAAGCATATGTGGTATAAACAGCTCAACATTCATCTGAATATTAGTCTATGTAGATAGGATAATTATCTATTCAAGTTAACAATAATAACTTAGGATTTAAAATAGTTCCTAATACCTATTTGCATAAAATCTCTATTGTTCATATGCTTTTTGATACTTTCAGATATAATGCATAATTACAAGCTCATAAGTTGGTCTATCCAAGGCAATTGGCTACTTATAGTATCCATGGATGTGCATCCACCTACAATAGTGGTTCTCAACCTTTTTAATGCCGCGACCCCAACCGGTCGTAAGTCGAGGACTAAACCGGTCGTAAGTCGAGGACTAAACCGGTCGTAAGTCGAGGACTACCCAACTGATCGTAAGTCGAGGACTTTCCCTGCCCGGGAGCACCGCACATGCGGGAGCGCCGCACATAGCCATGGACTTTATCGTGGAACTGCCCAAGAGCCGGGGCTATACGGTAATTTGGACGGTAGTAGATTTGTTCTCCAAGCAGGCTCATTTTGTGCCCTGCAAGGGACTACCCTCAGCCCAGAGACTAGCTCGTATGTTCCTCTCACATATTTATCGGCTTCATGGGGCTCCACGTCGGATAATCTCTGACCGTGGTGTGCAGTTCACCGCCCACTTTTGGCGCGACTTTATACGCCTCTTGGGGTCCTCCCAAAGCCTCAGCTCGGCGTACCACCCGAGTACGAATGGAGCAGCAGAACGGGCAAACGCAGCGGTGGAGCGCTACCTTCGGAGCTACATCTCCTATCAACAGGCAGACTGGGTGGAGTGGATGGTGTTCGCGGAGGTGGCATATAACAACGCTGTGCATAGCAGTACAGGCTTCATGCCTTTCCGGGTGGTGTCGGGCAGGAACTTCGTACCCATGCCAGAATACAGTAGTCAGGACGCTCCACCCTGTCAACCTGGGGAGTGGTTAACCCGAGTTAGCGGGGTGTGGGGCGTAGTAAGGAAGGCCTTGGAAAAGGCAAGACAAACAGCCAAAACACAGGCTGACAAGAGAAGGAAAGCCCAAATACCATTTAGGGTGGGGGACCTGGTATACCTTTCCACTAAGTACATCCGGCTCCAGGTCCCATGTAGAAACTGGGCCCAAAGTACATAGGCCCGTTCAGGATAGACCAAGTGATCAATCCAGTCACTGTTCGCCTCAAGCTCCCGCGGTTCTTGGGCAGGGTACACCCAGTGTTTCATTGTAGTTTGCAGAAGCCTGTGACCCATGAACGCCCTGTGAACACCCCAGGTCCCGTGTCACCAGACCATTACGAGGTGCAGGCAATCTTAGACTCCCGGGAGAGAAAAGGGAGGGTGTCTTATCTTATCTTATGGAAAGGCTATCCGCTCTCGGAAGCCTCTTGGGTGAGGGACAGCGAGGTGTGTGCTCCCCGTTTACTTAGACAGTTCCATCGTAGATATCCCAACAAGCCAAAAGGGGCGACCAGGGGCACCGATGCACGGGGACGAGTCCATTAACCCCTCTATGCTTGCCTTCCAGGGGGGCCTCTGGTAGGGGGAGCGGCATGTTGAGCCCGGCGAGACCTTCACGTTCCCACCAGCCCACGGGAACGCCGCAACCGCCGTCTCAGCCTTACCGCCCCGCCGGTGTATCCAGAAGCAGGGAAGGCAGCAGGGCTGGCGCAGCAGAGTGACGTCATCCCTCTCTTCCCTGCGGAGCCGCCGTTCGTGCCGTCGCCCCCTTGTGCCTCGCAGGGCTCAACACGGAGCGAGGGAGGCAGAACGGAGCTACGAAGGCTTACCGAACCCTATGGACATAGGCTGAAGGGACAATGCTTTGGAGGACAGCCATAGGCGGCTGCAGTGGGCGGGGAGCGGGGGCTGGGCGGAATTAGGCGGATGCTGGCTTGGGAGTGGGTGGGGCAGCTTGGATGAGGGTGGGGCGGCTTTCCTGTGCGTCGGGCGGCCGTGGCCTTTATGTACGGCACTGAGAGCAGTAGATCTCAGTGCTAACTTTTTCCTACACGTATGGCAATAAAAGCAACGTTTGTCTTCCATACCTGTTTACTGGCTTGTCAGGAGCATCAAGAATAGGACGGCTGGACAGCATGGTTCTGCCCCCTGCGCCAGCCAAGGCGTAGCTGGCAAGCGGCAGAGACGGAGCAGGCCGACCACCAGCTGGCCCAGCTCAAGGGAGGTAAGGCAACCGCCGGAAAAGGGGAAAAAATGGCAGACAGCCTTGCTTGGCGACCCCCGTGAAATGGTCGATCGACCCCAAATGGGGTCGCGACCCATAGGTTGAGAACAACTGACCTACAACTTCCTTCACTTCTACCCACCATGTATTTTGTGCCTCCCTTTCTCCCTGGGCTCTCCTAAATCTCAGGGACTCTATTTATATATACTGCAGGGACCACTTTTTCTCCTCACTGGGAGAGAAAAGAAACCATCATATCTCCCTCTTTCCTTGCTAAGAAGCAAGTTAACATCACTGCATTTTTGCAAGATGGCAGCAAAACTTGCTTCTTCCTCCCCTGCAGCTCTTTCCTAGCTGCAACTCTTTTGTTATACCCTCCAGCCACAGGTCTCTATCTTGGTTCTTTCTTAGAGGGATCTTTTTCCTTCTGGAGAGCCAGTCTTTCTGTTTTCCTTCTGCCTCAGACAAATGACCCTCCTAAGTTCCTACATAGTATGTTGACCCACCACATTCATCGTTTACCAGCCAGGCTGTCCAAATGATATGGTCCATGATGGACAAATTACATCCGGAAGATACATGTTGAGAAAGATTGGGCAAGCATTTAAAAGCAGTTCAAGAAGAACTACACTGTACTTCTGTGGCTGATGATTGTTCATCAAAAGGAAACTATAAATGCAACAGAAAACAAGAAAGCTGAGATACAGCTTTCAGCCTAGACCACAATGTGGAACAGAGATCTCTAGTTACATTATGCAATTATGAAGACCCAAAGCCCGTCATATTTAAAAGCCCAGGTCAGATTTTGGAAGTCTTACCCATCCGAATAGCAGCAAGAAGATCACTTCGAGCACCACTGATGGGTGACTGGATAGACTCCTGCCTTTTAACCTCAGCTACTGCAGGAGTATGCAATGGAGAGGATGAAAGAGAAGATCCTGCAGCAGGGGGGCCTGGAGGAAGAGGAGGTGGGCCAGGAGGAGAAGGAGCTGTAACAATATGCCCGGTAGAAGGAAGATGAAGAGTAGCAGAATACAGAGTACCAGCCATTAGTCCAGAATGGGTAGGTAGCAGAGGGATTTGGAGAGGACTAACAAAAGCAGTCTGTGCAGAAGGAATCATAAGCGCTGATGCAGAGGGTGGTCCTCCTGAAGGATTATAATAATCCACCATCTGAGCTGCAATCATCCTATATATAAAACAGAACAAAATACTTGTTAGTTGAAGTATCAAGGAGGTCTGCAAAGTAAGAATCTATTAATGTTCTATTTGATTTGAACTTTAAAAATATTCACTTCACTTACATTTTTTTCCAGTATATACTAGAACATTTATTTACAACACCAATATTTTCCATGTTGGCTCTTATTTAATCAGGAAGGCATACATGATTTAGGCAGAGGTTTGTCCTCCGAGCTTATTGCTTGGCTACCAGATGTTTCATTACTAAACTATAAAATATAAAATATAAACTAAATTTCCCCCAAAACCTTGCTGAAGATGTTACCAAGTTTGGTAATGAAACGTCCGGGAGCCAAGCAGCAAGCTTGGAAGACAAATCTCTGCCTAAATCTTCATCCCGAGCTATAAATATTCTCTACAATTTCTAAAGCACAAATGATTTAGAACAAATCACACACTATTTTCCAGTCTCAACATAATTTTCCCCATATTAAATTTTATCTCAACAGCTTCAAAGTATCCCTGGGAAGTAGTAACTTTTTTTGCTTAGATATTTTATTTAAGAACATAAACCTCTGAGTATGGTTAACAACATGCAGCTCAGCATACAATCCACACACCACTGATACTTTGAACATTCATCACGAGCAAAACTTGTCCCTATCTTGTTTGTTCTTCATGATCCAGAAGCTATTACTATGGCACTCTTGAAGAGCAGGAGAAAAATGTTTTAAATAGTTAGGCTCCATCAAGTCAGATACAGCCACTTATGATTCGACAGAGGCTTGCCATCTCAGCCAGGTATTAAACACAGCAATTCTAAAACTATTGCAGTAATATATTTGATCCCATTTAACCATCTGATTCATTGTCTTCCTGTTCTATTTTTTCCAAACTGACAGAGAAAATTTTCTAGTCAATCATCTAGTTGCATCATATGTTTATTTATGTTTGCTGATCACTGTCTAACACAAGGGTCCCCAACCCCCAGCCCTTTATCAGGCCGTGAGCTGTTCAGAACCAGGCCACATAAAGCAGGGGGTGAGTGCATGCACACACATCCCCACTTGCCGAGCAGTGGGTGAGTATGTGCGCTCCATTTGAGCGAGTGGTGGTCGCGCGTGCCCACCGCTCATGCAAATGGAGCTGCACACATTCGCTTGGCCACTGCTTGTGGAACCATCCCCTCTCTCTCCTCCCTCCACCAATCAGCAAAACTGGAAATGTTGGGGAGCTCTGGTTTAACATAAGGACAAAACTATCTATTCACCCATAGTCTGCTGGTATCAATGCAACAGTGCCCAGAGCACCATCTAAGATTTGCGGTGGGGGTGGGGGTGGTTCTTGAGGCCTATTCAAAGTAGCATGTTGCACTGTTGTGGAAGATAACCTATATTCATGTTCAAGGCCCTGTTTTGCAAGCATAAACTGGGATCCATCTCCTGTTCCACATGAAGGCACATGGCAAAACTGATGACGGAGTGAATGATTTGGAGTAGCAGGATACGAATAACTGGTTATGTCTGAAGCATGGGATCTGAAATTAAAAACAAGAATAAGGGGAACCATGAACAAAATATAGTAGGCTCACTCAATTTAAATGATTATTTAATTAACATTTCACAGTTTGTTAGTAGATAAGTTATTAATGCAACATTAAATGTTAATGCAACATTAAATGTAAGAAGCCACATTCACCAAAAACAACTTTTCTCTAATTTTCAAATTATAGGATATATATTCCAAAACATATCAAGGCAGACAAGGAACATTAGTAAGAAAAATCAGAAAATGAAAGTAAAATTACAGATAAAGGCAGATTATTGCATTTTATCAAACTCAAACCCATTGCAAAATTTTAACTTTTTTTTTTAATATGGAACTTTTTCCTGGGATTTTTTTTTTTTGCATAAAATTAACTTTATCTGATATGAGAGAGAGAGAGAGAGAAAGAGAAAGAGAGAAAGAGAGAGAGAGAGAAACTGTTAGCTAGTCACAAAGTTTAGAAAACAACAAACCTTTTAGTACTTAGCAGTTAAAACCAAGCAACATTGTCCTTGCATCCCTATGCTGTAGAGAAGCTAAATTAGTAAAACAAATTACGCCATATTGTCACATGGTTAAAAATAAGTGAAACAGATGCTTATCATCTTATTCAGATGGAAAGCCAGGAAGTTAACAAAGCACTAGAGCTTTCAATAAAAAGAAAGACAAACCCTGTGGGCATCTGGGACTCTTTTGTGCCTCCTGCCTGCTCTTGTTTCTTTATGTCACTTATGAACTCAATGCCCATTTTCTTTCTCTCCCACTCTTCTCTTCTGGACCTTACTTTTCTCACATTAACTTGCTGATGCCGGCTTGAATTCAGCTTGTGAATTCTCTGAATCATAATGGGCACAATATAAATCAAATAGGACAAAAAGGATTATGTACAGGATGGAAACATGAGAATTTCATACGCCAAGAGTTGCATTAGACATGTTACATAGAACAATGTTACATATGTTTTCCATGCAAGATACAAAAAACAGTTTTGAGCCTAGGTGTGCTTATTTTAATGGAACGGTTGCTTATTACAATCTATTTACAACAAAGCAAAGCAAAGCAAAGCAAAGTTTTTATTTTGCTAAGTGACAAATAAATAAAGACAGGCAGAAAAAGACAGTAGACCAAAAGGCTTGAAAGATGTGAATTAACTAAGATAACAGAATCAGTAGGATTATAAAAGAAAGGTAGAAAAAGCTGACTCTTTCAGATGGAGAGATCAGAACTTGTTATTAGAATATCACACAAAATATTATAAACTGAAAAATCTCTTCTTAATGCAGACAAAACAACATATTGGTTAAAAATTCTAGAAATAAAAAAAAACACATTTGTTTTAAAACTTGATTATGCAGTAGTTAGTTACAAAAACCTCTGCTTTTGTATGCCCAAGCTTTCAAATGAATACAATATGACATAAGCAAGCCACAACAGATGTTAATGGAACAGTGAGGTTCTTGGGCTGCACTATTTGTTGTATGTGTTCCTTTCTTCAAACCAAGTAGCAGAACAAAAATAAAAAAATGCCTGACCAATCTACGGTAATTTAAACACTGTACTTGAACATAGAGGCCTCTGGCTAAGCTCAAGGGCAACAATACAGATATCTCATGAGTTTTTAAAACACCTTTGCTTTAAGCACACAGTGCCTGACACAAAAAGGGGCCATTTCCTGTCCCAGGTTTCTACGTTACTTTTTGCTGCAACAGGCTGCTGCAAAAACAAAAATCTTTTAAAAATAAGTCTTCATGGTCAATCTAATTCAGGAAAATGCAGACACCAAATTCCCAAAATCATCCAATCTAAAAAAGAAAGATAAATCTCTTTTATACAAGTGGAAGTTAGGAATCCGCACAGATGAAGGATACTAAGCACCACTGAATATATAAATCTTATTATCAACAGACCTAGTTTCAGGGGACAGAGACCCTTCAGAAGATGCTCCAGGGTAAACATTCTGAGATAACCGGTTATCTGGTCTAAGTTCTTTGTCATAGGCCATCATATTCCACTCTTGGCGCCTGTTCCTTGCTTTTCTAACCTTTTTCACCTCACGAGTTGTGCCATCTATACGTTTTTGATCCTGATATAATATAAGAAGCGATAAAGCATGCAAAAGAGAGAAACAAGGAAAGAGCAAGTTTAATGCTGTTAAGAATATGAAAATAAGATGTGCAGGTGAGCCAAGCATAATCAAAGCATATATTAGATTCCATTGGTTATTTATATAAACAAACTATCAGCTATGTTTCAACATTTATAGGATACGGACATCTCATGGCCACATATTCACTTTTTTTCTTCCAATGAAAGGATTCTAATGTTATAGTTTGCAAAACTTCCTGTATATGATCTAGTCAAAGCAATTGGACTAACAAATCAATAGTTTTTCAATACATCACATTAAGTATCTTGAAAATATTTTCTCATTACATGCTGTGAGTCAGTACAAATGTACCTACAAATAGCCTTTTGTTGAATCGTCTTCCAGCTGTAAATTAAGCCTATTCAACTTTTAATTTTGTTCCTCAAATGAAGCATGTATTTATTCTGAAACAAGCTGATTTCCTAAGACTCAGCCAGGCAGTTTGGTTTTGTTTCTCTCAAGCATTTCTCATGTTAACTGATTAGATACTTGTTCAATAGTTTAGGAATTTGGACAGTTTTTTTTAAAGCCAAATCAAATCAGTGTTTCCAAGGTTTGGGTGCATATAACTTTCAAATAGCTTCTTACAGTATAGGCTCTTCATGTTCAGAAACCTTGTTTAGAACTGGTAACTTAATTGTTAAGTGAAACAGTCACTAAGTGATACCAACACTGTGCTTACAATTTTACTGCAGCTTTCATTTACTTTACAGACCTGCAAAAGTCGTAAATGTGGGGACTAGTTGTAAAGTTACTTTTTCATCACTGTGGTAACTGTGAATGGTCACTAAATGAGAACTACCCTTTCAGATTTACAGAGTGCTGATCATTTTGAATAAGTGCTTACTCCCTGCTTATTACTATCATAGTAGATAGACAGACACTGAACCAGATAATTTATCAGGTGCTGCCTGAGGGGGTGATGACAGGTTTTTAATCATATGGATCACCATGATAAAACAACCGACTCTGAGATAAATTCATTGGTTCTTAATAAAGAGGGTCCTTGACTTAACAATCACAATTGGGACTGGATTTTTCATCCTAAATTGTTACGATTGTAACTCGAGGGACCTATGTGACCAGACCCCATTTTACAACATTTTCTGCGATGGGTTTTCAGTGAATCACCACAGTTTAGCAAATTCACAGATGTAAATGCAAAACCATTTTACTAATGGGCATTTTTTTTTGCTGTAAACTGGCAACAAACATTGCAAATTGCAGTCGTGTGACCGCAGAATTCTACAACTAGTCATATAGGTGAGTCAGTTGCCAAGCACTTAAAATGCTGTCACATGACCACAGGGATGGGTGTGACATATTTCACGATGGTCAAAAGTGCCTTATGGGCACCCATTTTGGGCCCGTTGTAATTTTCAATGGGTATTAAGCGACCAGTTGCAAATCAAGGACTTTCCATAAATATAGTTAAGAGGAGAAAATTCTCAGCGAAGCAGTTCACAGTTCACAAAATGAATACCGTAAAAAACACTGATAGCACCATCTGTTAGATTTGTTTTTCAACCCACATTTCTCCATAAAGTCCTATCAAATCCCTGTTTCCCACAGTTATTACATCTCCTTTACTATGTGCTTATTGTTTGTGTCACCACACTGACAAAATGTAAGTTCCTCGTAGAAGAAAAACAATATAGCAGGTCACCCAATCACTGCAATGTGATATTCCTGTTTCCACAGAGCCTCTAGATCCACTAACCTGTCTTTTGTGGCACAGTTAAACAAAACAAAACAAAACAAGAACTACTCATTTAATTCTGTTGCTTTTTATGCATTGTCTGAGAGTTTCAGTCACTTAATTAGTTTCGGAGCTCCAGAGATTGCTCACATAGCACATATACACACTTATTTCAAAACGAATGCTATCAAATTCCTGAATTTTATTACAACTCTTATGATCCGAAAATGGAGAATTCAGGCAACATTCTTTCATGATCTCATTTATATGCATTCACATTTCAAAGCAGCAAACTTCATTCCTGAATCTAATCCATTATTTATGCATCCATTATTTATAACAGAACTATGCCAATCCTTCAAAGTTGAAGCTTAAAATAATGGAAAAGTTCTTCAATTTGCATTAGATAGAAACTCTGAAGGATTTTATGAAATTTTTGTAATAATCCAAAATATCCTCCAAAATGTAGTCATATTGTAAAACTAACTGAGAGTTTCTCTAAGTGCTCCATTAACAAATATTTTTCTTTTCAAAATGCAAATAAGAAAGCACACATTTAAAATGAAAGGTAAAGGAATAGTTTGAAATGCAGAACAGCTTTGTTTTTTACAATCATTCCTATGTCAGGAACATTGTTAAAATACAATATAAGGTATTTATCCTAAAATATGATTGACTGTTTTGATTTACCTTCTGTCGTCTCTTCTCTTTTCTCTTATGCTCTGTATCTTGTAACATTTTTTCTTTCCAGAGGTCAAAGAAATAAGAAGGATCAGTATAAAATTTTAAGCCATCTTTTTTATCATCTCTGTAAAAAAAATGGAACAAAACACTATTTTAAATGGCCACTCCTCATGCTCGACTCAGTTTGCCAATGCAGATTTCACGTAAAGCAGCATATAAATATTTATTCTGAAAGGGGAACGGGTCACTATTACCTCTCCATTAAAAAAAAGTTAATTTCCAATGGAAAAGATCCTTGAATACCTTTGGAGAGCTCTGCCAGGCATATCCTAGAAGTTACTGGGCATACTTCATATTTGCCTAATGAGCTCACAGGAGACCTTTGGGCCCAACCTATTCCCAGAGTTGTTACTATGGGGATAAAATTATGGGAGGTCCCCATGTATGCCTCCATCAGATTGTAGTGTGGATGGGCCTTACTGGAAGGAATGAGTGAAGAATGCTGGGAATGTATGTGAAAAGTATCTAACTTCAGCAGAAACACCCAAAGTCATCTAAGTTGCCCAGCTAAAGCAAATAGGCACCTATATTGGGTAGCAGTTATGTAGAAGATGATGTAGGTAGATGATAATCACTTCAGTGACAATGGGAAAGGCATACCTTCATAGTGCAGAAAGCAATGGTAATCCATCCTATATTTTGCCAAAAATACCCCACATGGATATAATAATAATAATAATAATAATAATAATAATAATAATAATAATAATAATAATAATAATAATAATAATAATAAAAAACCAACAACAAAACAACAACAACAACAATAATAATAGAGTTGGAAGGGACCTTGGAGGTCTTCTAGTCCAAACCCCTGCTCAGGCAGGAAACGCTATTCCAGGGATCTTCAAACTTGGCCCTTTTATGACTTGTGGACTTCAACTCCCAGAAGTTGAAGTGTGGGAGTTGAAGTCCACAATCATAAAAGGGCCAAGTTTGAAGACCCCTGCCCTATACCATTTCAGACAAATGGTTGTCCAGTCTCTTCTTTAAAACTTCCAGTGTTGGAGCATTCACTGCTTCTGAAGGCAGGTTGTTCCACTGATTAATTGTTCTAACTGTCAGGAAATTTTTCCTTAGTTCTAGGTTGCTTCTCTCCTTGATTAGTTTCCATCCATTGCTTCTTGTCCTGCCTTCAGTGTTTTGGAGAATAGCTTGATTCCCTCTTCGTGGCAGCTCCTGAGATATTGGAACATTGCTATCATGTCACTCATTAAATTAGACATACCCAATTCCAGCAACCATTCTTTATGTTTTAGCCTCCAGTCCTCTAATCATCTTTGTTGCTCTTCTCTGTACTCTTTCTAGAATCTCAACATCTTTTTTACATCGTGGTGACCAAAACTGGATGCAATATCCCAAGTGTGGTCTTACCAAGGCATTGTAAAGTGGTATTAACACTTCACGTGATCTTGATTCTATCCCTCTGTTAATGCAGCCTAGCACTGTGTTGGCTTTTTTGGCAGCTGCAGCACACTGCTGCATCATATTTAAGTAATTGTCCACCAGGACTCCGAGATCCCTCTCAGTTACTACTATTGAGCAAGGTACCACCTATACTGTACAAGTGCATTTGATTTTTCTTGCCTAAATGTAGAACCTTACTTTTTTCACCATTGAATTTCATTTTGTTAGATAGTGCCCAATGTTCACGTCTGTCAAGATCCCTCTGTATCTTAAGCTGGCTATTTCTGCCAGCTTGGTTTCGTCTGCAAACTTGATGAGTTCCCCATTTATCCCCTCATCCAAATCATTGATGAAGATGTTGAAGAGCACTGGGCCCAAAACAGAGCCCTGGGGCACCCTACTACACACTTCCCTCCATGTAGATGCAGTTCCATTGAGGACCACACGCTGAGTACGGCCGGTCGGCTAGTTACAAATCCATCTGGTGGTGATGCTGTCTAACCCACATTTTCTATGTTATTAAGCAGTAGGTTGTGGTCTACGTTTTCAAATGCCTTACTGAAAACCAAGTAAATTATATCCACAGCATTCCTCTGGTCCACTAATTGTATCACCTGGTCAAAGAATGCAATAAGATTTGTCTGTATAGTACGGATAGGATAGGATAGGATATGGAAGGGACTTTGGAAGTCTTCTAGTCCAGGCCCCTGCTCAAGCAGGAGAACCTATATCGTCTTAGACAGGTGAATGTCTAGTCTCTTCTTAAAAATCTCCAGTGATGGAGCGCCCACGATTTCTGGGGGTAAGCTGTTCCACTGGTTGATTGTCCTCACTGTTATGAAGTTTCTCGTCCTTCCCTCTGATGCTTTGGTGAACAACCTGGCCCCCTCTGTCTTGTGGGAGACCCTCAGATACTGGAACACTGCTATCATGTCTCCCCTATTTCTTCTTTTCTTTAGACTAGCCAAATCCAAGTCCCGTACCCGTTCTTCATATGTTTTAGTCTCCAGGCCTTTGATCATCTTAGTTGCTCTTCTCTGAATTTTTTCCAAACTCTCAACATCTTTTTTTGGTGACCAAAATTGACTGCAATATTCCAGGTGTGGTGTTATTAGGGCAGTGGTGGCAAACCTATGGCACGGGTGCCAGAGGCAGCACTCAGAGCCCTCTCTGTGGGCACACGCGCCGTTGCCCCAGTCCTAGGCCTTCACCTGGGTTTTATAAAAACTTTTTGCTTTAGGCCTCCGCTGCCATGTACAAAAAAAAAAAGGTTCAATCAATCAATTTCAACTTCTCGCGGGGAAAAAAAAGGATCTTGCAAAGTTGGAACTGATTGATTAAACTTTTAGTCCCCAGTCTGCTGTTACCACCACAGCCACGCCCACCCAATGGGCCACACCCACCCAGCACCCGACGATGCATAAGTGGATTTTGGGTTGCAGTTTGGGCACTTGGTCTCTAAAAGGTTCGCCATCACTGTACTGGGGTTTTATAAAGCGGTAATAATACTACACATGATCTTGATTCTATGCCTCTGTTTATACAACCCAGGATTGTGTTAGCTTTTTTGGTTGCTACTGCACACTGCTGGCTCATAGTCAAGTGATCGTCCACTAGGACTCCAAGGTCCCTCTCATAGTTATGTTTTTAAGCCAGGTCTCGCCCAATCTGTATTTGTACCTTTGGTTTTTCCTGCCTAAATGTAAGACTTTGCTTTTCTCCACATTGAAACTCATTTTGTTGGATAGGGCCCATTGTTCAAGTTTGTCAAGATCTTTTTGTATCCTGAGTTTGTCTTCTGGGGTGTTGGCTACTCCTGTCAGTTTGGTGTCATCTGCAAATTTGATGAGTTCCCCTTTAATTCCCTCATCTAAGTCATTTATGAAGATATTGAAGAGTACTGGGCCTAAGATGGAACCTTGTGGTACCCCACTGCTTACTTCTCTCCATGTGGATGTAGGGCCATTGAGGACTACTCATTGAGTAGTTTGTCAGCCAGCTACAGATCCATCTAGTGGTGATGTTGTCTATGCCACCTTTTTCTAGCTTACCAAGGAGTAGGTTTTGGTCTACTTTGTCAAATGCCTTATTGAAATCTAAGTATACTACATCCACTGTGTTTCGCTGGTCTATAGTTTAATCACTTTATTGAAGAATGAGATAAGATTGGTTTGGCATGATCTGTTTTTAACAAACCCATACTGGCTACTAGTTATGACCTTGTTTGCTTCTAGTTATTCGGAAATCTGTTTTTTGATGATTTTTATAGGATCTTCCCAGGTATTGATGTTAAACTGATTGGTCTGTAGTTTCCTGGGTCCATTTTTTTTCCTTTCTTGAAAATGGGGACCACATCAGCCCTTTTCCAATCTTCAGGTACTTCCCCGGTGCTCCAGGATTTATGAAAGATGTGGTGCAACAGTTCTGAGATAACATCTGCCAGCTCTTTCAGAACTCTGGGATGTAACCTGTCGGGTCCCACTTCTTCTCTATTTGTAAGGATTAAGTCCAGTACAGCTTTATGTCTAGTTCTCTCCTCCACCTTTTGGGTGAGAAAGTTGTCGGCTAGCTTGGTTAGGAATCTGTTTGATCTCCTGCTCACTGCAGAGTTTGTCTCCCAGTTGATATTTGGATAGTTAAAGTCTCCCATTACTACTGTAGTATGCTTCCTACGTGCATTTGTTAACTGGATACATGTAGAACATTTTTTTTCTCTTACAAAAATACAATACATGAGAATAGGAAGGAAAACTTCATACCCAGCTATGTCAGATTTATCCATTTCAAATTACAATACCTGTATGATGTGAGAATATTCAGTGGAGGTGGTTTGTCACTCTGATTATAAATATCAGCAACAGGATTGGGAATGCTGTTCTTTGAAACAACCTGTTGATCCTGTATTGTAGAACTTTTGAATGCTTTCTTCATATTAATATCTTGCAATGAAACTGTTAGCAAAAAGGAGAGATAGACACACAGAGACTGAGAGTAGCTATTTACAATATGCAAATGAAATGACTGAACAAAAGCAATTAAAAGGAATGACTACAACTGATGCATCTCATTTTGTATGTACAACATGAATTGTGTACTGCACACGAGTCAAAATTGTGAACAAAAACAATCTGTTCTAATTAAAATAGGGAATTATTCAGATCTGTGTCTTATCAGCTTTTATGTATTGCTTTTATTGTTTACATTCCATATTCTTTCATATATATATATTCCTATCAGTATTATTTCTTTTCCTTTCTCTTTGACAATTCTTGTAAAAACAAAATAAAAAGACAATATAATAATTTTGTTAGTCTCATTGATTTTGATAGGTATATAATGCATTTCATAGAACAGTCATAATTGTCATAATAGGATAGCTTATTTCTTTAATGTTATTGTTACTTTTTTTAATAGCAATACTTCATTAACATTCAATGAATAGTGTTCTTCCCATTAAAGTAAAAACATTCTAGCAAAATACTGAATATGGATTGTACAAAATGGCCTAAATGCTAAAATCTTGTTAAAAGAACATTAAGACATATTCTAGAATATTTTTAGATAAGGGCTGGTAAGCCAACTTGGAAAGATCCTTTTCAAGCAATATAACAAGCACATTGCAAAAAGAGGCAGGGAGAGAATTTATTTGTCAAAAAATATTAAGAGATTTTATTAAAAATTGATTAATTTGCTGCTCCTATCCCACATACAAACATGGGTCTTTTTCTGAAGCAGATACTATCTTAAGCGATCAGTTACACCATAAAAAGAAATAATTGCTGTACAGTTAACTACGTCTTTTTGTCAATAGCACTTTTGGCATAATACTTGCATGAAACTGCCTACCTTCTTCCACAGCTGAATCCAGTTGAGTAACCTTGACAGACAGACGGTCAATTCTGTCTTGAAGAGAATTTGCCCTGATGTAAAAGTTGTTGGCTTCATTAAACAACTCACCAAATATGTCTTCAGCATGTTTGCCTAGAGAGAAAAAATAGGATCATGTTCCCCAGCTTAGAAATAAATATTTTTATTATTTATTTACAAATATTTTATAATGCTAATTTAGAATATTATAAAAATTCTTCAAGTTACTGTTTTTACTGTAATCCTGAGGGCTTTTTGTAAGCAATTCTATATAGAATCATCCAGTATCTTTCAACTTGACTGATGACTACTACTTAAAAATAGAGCTGAGCTTCCAAAATAACATTGCAATTTATAACCTCTCTGAATGGCCAGGACAGCTACAAGTCCCCAGAATGATATGAAGAAGCAACAGTTATGAAGCAAAAATAGATATACCCAACCAAACATCCTTATATTTTTCCTGCTGTTCTTAACTTCATCTATAAAAACTAGGCATTTAAAATATGGAATTATAGGGTAAGGTACCCCAACATACGAAGTTTAAAAAGATTAGAATCCATCCTACTTCATTGTGTTCCTTTCACAGCACTTGTGCTTCTCTCCCAAAACTTAAGATAAACTTGAAAGATGCCTCATGTTCCTCATTTTGCCATATAAAAATAGGAAGAAAAAAAAAGCATTAAAAAAACAACTCAGGGAACTTACTTAAGCTGCTTAGCTGACGTATGATGGCAGCGAGAGTACTATTGGTTACACATTCCAATTCACTAGTAATTCCTTCAGGTAAAGCTCCTTGGCAGAGGTGCCGAGGTTCAATGTTCCTTTTTATTAATGGCATGTTTCAATGTCTGTAAAAAGAAAGAACAAAACATTATTTTCGTCCTCCTCCAACATAAAAGCAAGAGTTAGTGTAATGTAGAGTGAGAAATGAGCCCAAGTCTCACAGAGAATGTGACAGTGCATTTTTGGCTAATTATCTCAGGAAGATCATCCATGAAAAGCATTTTTTTAGTTGTGGCACCCATTTATTGGAATGCCTTCTCTCTCCAAATAAGCACAGTGACCTTGCTCTAGTTCAGCCATCTACTAAAAATATTCCTATTCTTCTTTACCATTTGAGAGCCCAAATATTGCTGGCAAATTCAACACTACCACTGTTATAATTTTGTATTTCATTGAATTCAAGTGTACTCTTAATACTGTGTATTGCATGTCAGGAAACATATGCTGTATTTAATTAAACGATCTCATGAAACTTGCTATATAGTCTCTTCCTTAGTACTGAAGAGGAATTAACTGTATTCTTTCTCTGCATAATTTGTGGATTTGCAAGTCTTTAATTCAATATCATATCCCAGAACAAAACATTTTTGTAGGAAGCCTTCAAAAAGAGAACTAAATAAATGTGTTCATCAAAAAGATTATTAAAACTTCCTAATGTATGTCTGGCTAGACTATGAGCAAATTACTTAAGAGGTTTAGAAAACTAGGGCCCAAACCTGCTTCTAATTTTCCAACAGCTGTAGTAAGAAAAAAGTGTAGATAGGAAGAAGACAAGAAGCAGCTGACATTTGGTGCTGAACAGGAAATGACTCTTCAGGATCTTGTACTTGGCAGTCTAGCTCCTCGTGAGAAAAAACAGCAGGAATGGGAACGACTTAACAAGAGCTACTTGTTACCTTCTCTGCCGGCTCCCCCATTAATTTTTCTTATGGGAAACAAGCAGGAAAAGTTGCAAACGATGATCATGTGACCTCAGGATGATGCAACTGTCATTAGTGTGAACCAAGCACCCAAATCATGATCACCAAAAGTTCTGGGATGGTGAGAGGATTGAGGATTGGTCATAAACATTACTCACTCACCACCTGTAACTTCAGTCTCTGATAAAGTCATCATTAACCAAGGGACTACCTGTAGATTTATTCTCCATGGTGCCTGAAAGCAGGACAAGAACTAATAGTGGAAGCTTTAGAAAGAGCTCTAAACTTGAAGTAAGGAGGAAATCCTGACTTTGTGAGCTCCTACGCAATGGAACAGCCATCCTCTTTCTGGAAACATGGAACTCCATTACTGGAGGTTTCAAATAAAGGCTGGACAGTCATTTGTTTGGATTGGTCTGAGGATTCCTGTCCTGGGCAGAATTTTGGACCGGAAGACCTCTAAGATTCCTTCCAGTCATATGAGTTTATGTTCTTGGAAGCATCTAGTCTTAATGTATTTCCACAAATTTCTGCATCATTTAGAAACTTTTTTTGTAGGAAGCAAAACAATCTCAGCATGTTTATCAAAAGATTCTTCACTTTGGGTTTTCCGATATAAATATAAATAATGCTAATATAAATGGTTGCATAATTTGCATAATATGCTCAACAGACATAATCCTCTCTAAGATAGATGGATTTGTGTTATCACTGGTTTTGATTTGGATGCTACAAGTTAGATGTTAACCTTGAAACTCTTCAAGGAATAGCTCTCATGAGCAAAATCACTTGGGAGTTTTACATTAAGGTTGAAACGAAGAAGGATAAGAGAAAATAGGCTGTAATACCTCTGTTCCTAAGTTAATATCTCCAAGGTATTTGATCATCCCTATACCTCACCAATAGAAAATGCCTATGTGGCATTTTTATGCCTCATAGGATTTTTACATGCAAATACCTTTATTTCAAAATGAGCCTGGAGGAAGGGAGGGGATGAAGCAAAAAGGAAGCACATGAAGTAGTAATTGTCATGTTTTGATTCTTAGCTACAGAAATCAGTACCAGAAATAACACACACACACACACATACTATATTTCTATATTCTATGTATACTACTATATTACTCTATTCTAATTTCAGTTTAATAGTGACTACAATCTTTGGAATGTAGTAATAAATTACAACTATTCCAGAAAGTTTCTATAATAAAAAAAATAATTCTGATTAAATTGCTTCTTGACATATTACAGGTAATCCTTCATTTACGACTTAATTTCCTGTTTTCAAACACCATGGAGAATAAGGTAGTCCATGATTTATTATTACAATTGAGTCCAAAATTTCTGATGCTAAGTAAGACAGTTGTTACGTGAGTTTTGCCACATTTTACAACAACATTACTTGCCACAGTTAAGTGAATCAATGCAGTTATTAAGTTAGTAACACAGTTAAGTGACTTTGGCTTCCCTATTGATTTTATCAGAGGTCACAAAAGGTCATCACATGACCCCAGGACATTGCAACTGTCATAAATATGAACCAGTTTCCAAGCATCCAAATTTTGATCAGGAAACCATGTGGATACTCAGAGAACGAAGTGTGAGAAACTGTCATAAGTTACTTTTTTCAGTGCCATTATAACTTCAAATGATCACTAAATGAATGGTTGTAAGTGAAGGACTACCTGTATTCTGTCCAGCTAAGGATTTCTAGCTACTGTTCTACCAAAACCTCTCCTTTCAGCATAACACTGAGAACAAGAAGCAGAAGTGAGAGGTATCTGTACTGAATACCTATTAGCCACAAATGCAGAGTTAGAATTGATTGGCCGAAATACTGGCTTATCTTTATATAAATTATTTAAAGAACGCAGGAACTCAACTTACCTATATACAAAGTAATTCTCTATATCTCTCTCTTAATTCCTTAAATAGCAAGATTTTTTTTTAGGGTTTTTATGCATTATCTTTATTGCCAAATGTAGCAACATTTTGTTGATTGCATTTGATCACATTTGTTCTTTGAATATCATTCCCCTCTGCTTTTCAAGATTTCAAGTGTTGGCTTTCAATTGTGAGATCCTTATGAGTGTTATCTCAACTCCACTTATCAAGTTCTACAAAATACTATCCACCTGAGGGGAAAAAATAAATCACAGCATTGACCTTGCAGGAAAATTACTTCTTACCCAACAGGGACTGATAATATGGCAAGTAATTCTGCTACTTCTTAGTCATTAGCACAACTGTAAGCATTTGTACTGTAATAAGTAATGGAAGATGTAGTGCAATTACAAACTCTTGAGAGAATGATACCTGCTGCTTCTTGTATGAATCACTGCTATGGGTATGTCTCCTTCCTATCGGAAGGTAGTGGCTGATGACTTACTGCTCCAAGATCAAAGTAATCAGCTCCTTTGAAAACAGGCAACCCTCGTGCTAATAATTCTAAAAGCCAACATTTGCAAATGAGTGGGAAACATTGCTCCAATTCATAATTCAAGAGTTCTGTAAAAAAAAAAGTGCTGTAATCACAACTGATATTCTGAATTCAAATCTCCCAAGGTCAGAAATTTGAGTATATGGGAAGTTAGCTATGTTTGTGACCACCATCACCACACAAAACTGGGTACAATCCAAGCTCTGGATGCTAGTGTGGTCATTATGTTGGAACAGCCAGGTCATAAGGTGAGGAAAAATGAAAGTAAACGTTCTGTTGCAGCTCTCTCACACTTTCCATCTTATGATTATGTTTCACTTGTTATAGTTTTGTTGCTTCTATAAATAAAGGTTAGACATTAGGTTAGAGACTAGAAAAGAATTATTGTCTTTTCATAACAATGGTTAAGAAGATTTTAGCTTTCCTCCTAATAACCTAGTTAATGTAAATCTGTCACAGCCTTGGAGGTAAGCATACTAGGTAGTGAGCGCTATTACACAATGATTTTATAATTCAGTTAGAATTGAACAAGCTTCCTGGATGAGAAACAAAATGTTATCAAAGAAAAAAACCCACCAAGTTTCGCTTTGGAAAACGCACCTTTGGGACAACCATGACCTGAATGATTGAGAATCTCCATATACATTGCACAATGTTTATTCTAAAATTTTTAAAAATTCTGCATGATATTTCATATTAGAATAGACAAGTTTGATGAGATATGATCATCTACTTTTATTGTAGTTATGGGGAAAAAACAACGTAGCACATTAAAACATTACAGAGATGCAAGAGAAACAAAAACATTATGGGTAAAAACAAAACAAGCAACAAACTATCCATCACCCATTTAAATAGTTCATAAGAGCGGACATCTAAAACATGCACTTTTGAAGGATAACAGAGGTAGCAATTCTGTCATTTATCTGAGACCCCCCCCCAAAAAAAAGTACAAGCAGCTTTTTCAGGTTCCATGGCCCCCTTTGTTTGGATTGAAGCTATGTGAATAATCCAGATTTCTCCATACTAGGGGGCAATATAAGAGACCATATACCAATGACCTCAACTGCATCCCCTATAGGGATGACATTATTTGAGGTGGGGAATTTTTCAGAATGTTAAAACTCTTCAAATGGGATTGGATAGAATAGTATCTGGAATCCTGCTCTTTCTCCATCTTATGTCAATGATTTTATTCAGTTTAAATTGTGATTTTATTGGGTGTGAGAGGTCCTTGGTGCTCTCTGAGCTTGGTTGTTTTCTTGCAGACGTTTCATTTCCCAAACTAGATAATATCATTGCTAGATGTTCCCTAGTTTGGGTAATAAAATGACTGCAAGGACCCCTCATCTCAGATCCAAGCCACAAATATTCTCCTTTATTGGTTTATTGGGTGTACATTTATATTTGATGATTTTAATGTTTTCATGTTCTAAGCCACCCAGAGTTGCTTTGAAATGAGATGGGCAGAAAATAATAACAATAACAACAGCAACAGCAATTTTCTCTTCCAATAAGAAACTTTTCAATATTAGGGGCAAGCTGAGGTTTCGGACATTCAGTGGGCCTCTCTTCCTTTGTTTAAAAAACATGTTTCCTGTATCCTAAGCAAAGTTATTGGGTAAAAATCCCCAGCAATTAATATCCTATTTTAAAGATTTCCACCATAAAGCAATAAAACTGTCTTGAAGAACACTAAGATTAATTTATACCAGTAACTAGAATGGTTTTAGGCCTTAATTGTAAACATTCCTGCTTCCAACTGAAATATTACATTTCATACAAAATATTGCAAAAAAATCTCTCTTGGAAATCTAGACCAGTGGCCCCCAACCTTTCCAGCTTTGCAGACCAGCGGGGGGAGAGGGGAATGGTCCCGTGAGAAGAGCAGGCGCACACACAGCTCCATTTGTGAAAGCAGCAGGCACTCATGCACAAGCATGAAGCTCCATTTGTGTGAGCAGTGGGCACAAATGCAGCTTCACACGCCCACGCAAGTGCCCGCCTCTCGCACGAATGGAGCTGTGCGCATGTGGTCGCCCTCCGCTTGCATGGTCTGGTTCTGAATGGGCTGTGGCCTGGGGGTTGGGGATCCCTGATCTATCTAGAACAGGGTTAGTCAACCTTGGCTCTTTTATGACTCGTGGACTTCAACTCCCAGAATTCCTGAGCCAGCTTAGCTTAGCTGGCTCAGGAATTCTGGGAGTTGAAGTCCACGAGTCATAAAAGAGCCAAGGTTGACTACTCCTGATCTAGACTGAAATCTTTCCAGTGGGCATAGTATTTATCAGTCCAGATTTGTGAGGAATCTTAAAACTTTTAGTAGTCCTGAAATATAATCGCTCTTTTTAAATTTGAAATTGACCAAGAGCTGCTAATACATTTATTTGGCTCTTTTATTGATCAAATTCATTTGGATAAAAATGTAATTGGAAAAGTTACTGCTAAGTATTTGGCTACTGTATTTTAATATTTTAGAAACAGTGCAAATTATTTCCTTACAGGTACAGTAACAGTCTCAGAGTCCAAGCTATTAACTTTCGATATAAAGAAGTTTGATCTTTAGTATAATAGACTCCTAAATACCGTACCAGTTGATGAGAATAACATATACCACTGGTTTATGCAGACGTTGGCTATACAATTTCTGCCAGTGTTAACATTGCCACAGGTCATCATCTGAGGGTCAAACCACAAACTTTAGTGAACTCACACACAGACAATCACTTTGCCACATGACTGCATTTGTTTTTTTTACAGAAGATAACTTCACTGGGGAATATAATGGGACTTAGAGGCAGAGATAACCACAATCAAGTGAAACAGAGATAACCTAACTGCTAATGCACTGAAGCTGCAAATTCTGATACAGAATCGATATTGTCAGCTCCCAGGAGAAACAAGGCATATTTTGGTTTACTGAAAGTAAATAGCAAGCTTATAGAGAAGACATACCCACATGCCGGTAATTCTTTTTCCAACTATGGTTTTTACAGAATCTCACTGGCAAGAATTTATTAATTTATTAAGAAATAAGGGTTCAGGTTACACAAATTCCATTAACTGGCATATTTCCTGACATATATCCTCAACAAAAATTACAAAGGAGTCTTGCTCATTTTCTTACTGCCTCTCTATGACCTGGCAAACTGGTGTGTCTCTTTACTGATAACAAAAGAGCTTGTAAGTGGCTGTTTACAGTATAAAACTATATCCTGAATTTTCATCAGTTTGGAAAAATCATACTTAACCGTCTCAGACAATTATCAAACCATTTTTAGGCAGGTCTGTTGAAAAAGCGATTGGGCTTTAGTCGCAGACTTTCTTTACTGAGACAGATTATTTGGATCCTTTCCAATCAGATTTGTGTATGGAATAGAAATTGTATTACTCACATGTGGATGACCTGTGATAGTAACTGATTAGGAAATCCACATTCTTTCTCAGTGGCATTCGGTATCATCAATCATGGTTTCCTAATGGCTTCCAGCAAGGGTTAAAAATTGGAAACACTGTTCTATAGTACAGGGATCCCCAAACCCCGGTCCATGGCCCATTACTGGACTGCAGCTTGTTGGGAACTGGGCCGCTCAAGTGATGGGTGAGTGCATGAAGCTCCATTTGTGCAAGTGGCGGGTGCATGTGTGAAATCATCCCTTCTCCCTGCCACCGCTGATCCACGGAGCCAGAAAGATTGGGGACCCCTGCTAGAGTGGTTTAACTTCTTTCTGGTATTATGGGGAAATAAGCCCTTGAAGAGTGTAAAGTGGTATACTTTAACACCAGGATTAACACCAAAAAAAGCATTCAAGAAGTAAATCAAGGAACTACCAACTCAAACGATCAGGTAGCAAATGATAGCCTAATCAAGGAACTTTAAAGGAGAAAACACCCTCATCAACATTGATGGGGCAAACCACTATATGTAACAGAGAACAAACTCCACTCCCTTTTAGCACTGAAGATGTTACCTAGACTACAAGGAAACAACCAAGCTCATGGGGCTTGAGAGGGACTCCATAAAGTGGTGTACTCTAGAGCTTGGCCTTCCCCCTCGCTCTCTCAGGTCAGGCTACTGGGAAAGGCTATCCATCTTTTAGAATATTCCTTTTTCCATTTTTGTCCAGTTACCTAATGCCCTGGTGGGACAGTGGTTAGAATGCAGTATTGTAGGCTAACTCTGTCCCCAGTCTGAAGTTCAATCTTGAGGGCTCAAGTTTGACTCAGTCTTCCATCTTTCTGAGGTCAGTAAAATGAGGATCCATATTGTTGGGAACAGTACGCTGACATTGTAAACCGCTCAGAGAGTGCTGTAACAGAGTGGTATATAAGTCTAAGTGCTATTGCTATTACCTCTTCCCTATATCTCATTTGGATACAGTTTTTCCCCAGCTTTTCTCTTTTCTTCCTAATGCAACCATCCTTTTGTCTCATTGCACCTCCATCCTGCTCTTTTCTCCTTTCTTCGTGCTTATGCTAGAAAGAATGTGTGATTATGCTTGTGGGTCAATGTGGTTTGCACTTGTGACAATGCTTGATATATGTAAATGGACAACTTATTTTTTATTAATGTATTTATAATCAATTTTAATCATTAATTCAATTAATACACTTTCATTTTTTGTCATTCTCTTGCCCTTTGGAGGGTGTGTGCATGCATATGTGTGAATCTACCAGGAACATACACCCACCCACCCACATGCATATATACATGCAGTTTGGAAATACACTCATTTATTTATGGGGGAAATCTTTAGGATTGTTTTTTGATGAGACTAATAGACCAAATTAAGAAGTTTGGGGAGTTGAGCACTGCACAGGATTTTTGTATTTTTAATTTCTTTCTGACTATTTTTTCTTTAAGCAAGGATCATGTGGCAAGATGGGTGAAAAACAAATGTAATAAACAAATAAAAACTTGAGGACCTTTTTTGTGAATACAATGCTTCCTAATACTAAGGAGAAATAATAAAGCAGAAACCAACAACAGTAACAACTATGTTATACAACATATTCCTTATAATCATTTCTGTAATTACCGCTACACTGTGCAATTAATAATACAGAATTAAAGTCAATTTAGGAATAACAAGATGCATCTGAAGTATCAAAAGTTAAGATAACTTATTAGTCATGACTGAGGAAGCATCAGAACATTTGTGTCAGCAGACTATAAATGTACAGTATAGGTCTCATTCTTTTATGATGAAAAACCACCAGAGTTAAGGAAGAATGGTTTTTAGAACTAAAGTAGTATATTTCTGTGACTAAGTTCAAAATGAAGGCAACTTATGAAAATTAAACAAATTGCTTTGGGTTCCTTTTTCTTCTATTAATAACAGACTCAGGATGCGTGTAATTCATATTAACAGAGTAGATAACCAAACACATACAGAAAGCAATACTGAAAAGGCTGATCTGTATGCACCCCATGATTAAGAGAAATTGTGAAGCTAATATGTAGCCAAATATGCACAAAGGCTATTCAAGCAGTGTGAACAATTTGTCCAAGTACTTTTCAATTTGTTATGTAAAAGACCAAATGCTAACCAAGTAGCTCTGAATAGAAGCTTCCTCCAAATGAAGAGAAGGCACCTGTTAATTTTATTTATCTGATAACAACAATATACAAACACACATGCACAAAATGAAGAACACTTTTCACAAAATTTCTTCATGGTTTTACCCAACCTAGTACCCACTTCAGCTAAATATAAAAATAAAATGCTTTAAATCATATAAAGTAGCATACTCTTGATATTTTGGATTAGATAGAATACATAAAAAGCTGTGATGTGAGATCACTGGCCAGCTTAGGTTTGATATAATCTGGGGACTTCCCTGATAAATAGATGGGTGAATATGTTGAAGGCCTAGCTTGCTGCTGGTATCATGCAACTTGGGCCCATGACAAAATCATCTCGTGCGACGTATCGGAGCTTTTTCCCCATTGCCGGCAATGGGGTGGGTGTGGTTTCCTGGTGACGCATCCGGCCCACAGGCCGGCAGTTTGACACCCCTGATCTAGAGTATCAGTAAAGCAATCTGAACACAAGTATGAGCCCATGTTCAGGCTTAATCTGTAGCAATAAGAGGAAAATACTGGTTGCTTCTTAATTTGGTGACTTGTCATTCATGTGGCCATGTTTCAAATGGTGGCTGCCACCAGTTCAGCTCATTCCCCTCCCCTGCTACTTTTCTCGGATGGTCGCGTACCACCTGCCAGGTGTCAATGTACCACCGGTGGTACCCGTACCACTGGTTGAAAAGCCCTGTTGTAAACTACTGAGAAATCTTAGGGATTGGTGGTCTATAAATGCGATAAATATTCTTCTAATGCCATAAAAGCCATGTGAAAAAAGGCAGATTTTTTTTAAAAGGTCTAGATTTACATAGTTAAGTTTAACTATGTAAGTTTAACTATTAAATTTATAAATGGTTATGAATTAAAGTATTAGTATCTGTCTATCACAGAAAAAAGAATCTCTATAATATTCAGGTGAAAAATACTATGTAGCATTTCCTGGATGTCTTGAGCCTTCCTGATACGTTGATTACCAAACTTGAATCTATTTGTTTTTGAGATCACAACACAATCTTTTGAATTTTTTTCCTATAATAAAGCTGCTAGAGATATCGTTGACATATCTGTAGCAGTGCTTTGGAATATGCACTCATCCATCTATAGCACTTGTGAGCTGGATCATCCATCATTCTGTGAGGTCAGCTATTAATGTCATTTTCAAGTATGATTTATGCTTTTGATTCTAATCAGCAAGCATATCCATTTTGTAGTTTTTATAGTATGTTAATTTGATGCTGGTGTATTTAAAAATACATCAACATTCTAACTACAGAAAACATGGATAATCTACACTGAATGCTCAAAGTCTCAAAGGTGTATTTATGCCATTAGTTGTATTTTAACTGTAGAAGCAGGCAGCTACTTTAGGTGTATATACACACACACATATATACACTTATAATGTATACTATCACTGTTGTCTTTTAGCAATGCCTAGATGTAGTGATGCCAAATGATAGCAACACCAGGAAGAAGGAATATGAGAAGTTGGAGAAGTACCAAAACTTGAAAAAGAAACTAGAAAGGATGTGGAAAGTAAAAGGTAAAGTGGTCCCCAGGGGTGATAGGAGCACTCGGGGCTGTGACTCCTAAGCAGAAGACTGGCCCCAACAGATCCCAGGAACAACATCAGAGGGGTGCGTGCATGTCTCTCTCTCTCTCTCCCTAGAATGGTGACACATCTGTGAGGCAGCCAGTAGAAGGAAATATGAAATTCTGGCGATTTCGGTGCTGAAGAAAAGGCAAGATAATGGCTCAATTCGAATACCATAACTATGTGTTGAGCTACTCATTGCTCAGAATCCAAACTAAGGTGAAAACAATTTGTTCTCATTTTCTATCCACTCAGCAATTGCATTCTCTGTAGATCCCTCTACTTTTCTACATTCTTTGGATGAAAAACAGTAACAATTATTCTGACTTATTAATTTGGATATCACCTGAAACCAATTTGTACAAATGAGGAGTTACAAACAACTTTATGCTTTCCAGTTATGATCTGTCAACTTATACAAAACAGGGTTTATCAGTTCTGACACTATACCTACGGTTAAGGTTCCCTAATTCTTATTAGGCATGTCTAAATTAAACCAGAAAGGTTAAATCAAAATAAAACATTCTGTTTCCAGTAATAACTGTAGAAAGAATGCACTGTGACTGTCCAGTCGCATAATCATAATCATGGATATGAAAAGCACTTAAAAGTACTGACACTGTACCATACACAACCTTGTTCTGGAATAACTAGAGTTCTGTTAAAGCAAAATATCTATTACTAGGCAATTTAGGAGTGACTATTGTATCAATACTCTTTTTTTTCCACAGTGCTTTCACTTTTCATCAGTAACCAATCCTAGTTTATGTCTTTAACATTATATAATTGAAATTTACATCTACTATAATTTATTTTAGCACTGGGCAGCTACTTTCCCCATTCCAATACACAAATTAAACCTACCTATTAAAGATACCATCATCTCATCCATTAAATAAGCATTACAAGGAGTTACTGTAAACAGAAATAAAAATCAAAAGTATGTGTGGCTTTGTTTACAAGCTCAGGACAGGTAGTGACAACTGGTTTTGAGAATTTAGATTCCCCATCTTCACAGCTATCCAACTTTTCCCCGAGACAATTTACTTTCCTTTCAAACTTAATCCCACACAGTAAAAAAAAAAAAGCTTCCATGCTCTTAACACCTCAAACATATTTAAAAAGCAAGTATAGATTTACCTACTTCCAGTACTAGAGATTTTACAAGCTGGAGGTGTTTAGCCGAGAGTATTTGGCCGGTTTAACTCAAAAGTTTTGTAGAAAAGAGCTCCAGGATGGGGTTTGGGAACGCATAAAGAAAATGCTAATTCCTTGCTCGGAAACGTAGTTGCAGAACGGGGAGGCAGCCCGCCTACCGGGCCACAAAAGCCCTGGAGGAGGAGGAGGGGGGGGGATCTTGAAGGCATGGGAAAGCGAGGCTCCTGGGCGTGGGGTGGAGTCTCGGCCCGTCTCGCCCCCCCCCTTCCTGTCCCATCGCCGCACTTTTGTCCGAAAGCGCGGAGAGACATAACTCTCTTTCCACGAGTTGCGACTCACCCTTTACCAAGCGGGTCACAAGATCGGCAGCCAAGCCCCGGTCGGCGGGGGGGGGGGGGAGAGACTGAGGAAGCCAGCGCCCCGTTCTACGCCCGCCAAGAAAGGGGGCTCCGACGAGCGCTTCATCCCTCGCGAGGGATGCGACGCGCGTTTTCAATTTGCGAAGAGGGCTGGAGGAAACGGGAATTAAGGGAAACCCCCCCCCCCAGACACACACACACACACACACACCCTTCTGAGAGGGAGGGGCCAAAATAAGAGAAGAGACCGTCTTCAACTCTCTGCAATTCCAAACTCACAGAAAGAGATCAGGGTGGGGAGGGGGCAGAGACACTCGCCGCTTCGAATTAAAAGCCCCCTAGCGCCCACCTCGCCTTCCCCCCCTCCCCCGGGAATCACGGTTAGCGAAGAGGACTGCGCATTTGTCCCCAAAATGGGTTTCGGGGCTTTCTCCCCCCCCCTTCCCCTCCGCCCCCTTCTCTCTCTCTCTCTCCGTCTCTCCCCTCCTCCACCGCCGACCCCGGGACTTACCCCTCGCCACATTCCATCTGCCTGGTCGGTCCAGCGCGCGCATGCACAATCGCGCGCAACCGCTAGCCGTGCTTGCCGCCCAGCCTGTCCTTGGGCGAGGATTATGGTGGTAGAAAGCCGCTCGGCTGGGCTCGGGAGCCAGGCAATCCCTTCCCCCCCCCCCTCTCTCTCTCGCGCTCCCGAGTGTACGAGAAGCTAGCCCCGCCCCAAAGGAGGCGGGCGCAAATTATTATTAATAATAATAAGAATTAATAATAATGCTACGGCCGGAGTTGCTTGGGGGGGGGGCGATTAGGATCTCTCTCTCTCCTCTCTCTCTCTCTCTGTCCGAGCCGCAGAACTGATTGGCTTTAGCGGTAACCAGTGAAGGAACAGGGAGAAAAAAATATATCTTTCCTTGGAGGATTTAAGGAACAATAATAATAAAATGCAGGATTGGTTTGATCCCGAGCCGGATTCCTCCGCTCCTCTTCTCCTTGGTAGCTCTTTAATTACGAATTTGAAGTTTGCCCCTCCTCCAGAACAAAACCAGAATAATGGCGATGCTCTTACAAAGCGAACTGTTTTTGTTAAAAGCACTGGAGTTTTGAGAGAAAGTTGTAATCGGGATCAACCGGGAGTTTTTGAAAGGCGGAAAGGATCCGCTTCTTGGGTGCGGGCAGACGAACGTCTTTCGTAAAATAGAGCGAAAATCTGTTAATTCGTGGGAAGAATTAACAAGTTTGTGATCCAAATCTTTTTCACCTGTCACCTGTCCTATTTTCTCATGCTCCTGTCTTCCTAACAATTTCTCCTTCTTCCCCCAACCTATTGGCAGGTCCACGTGCCAACAGCCTCCGTTCTTCATTTCTTCAACGATAGCATTATTAATAAAGTTATTAAAAATTGGGCATACGCTCTTGTACTCATTCGAACAAAATATTAAAACTGTTTATACTCGGTGTGTTTTGCATGAAAGATAACTAATAGCAGGAATTTCTTTCGTGTATCCTTTTTCATAGTTTCCTATTCTTACTGATTTACAAAGCAAATTCTTCAAAAGAATAATGACATTAATCGATAGATTAAGTCACAGGGGTAGTCAACCTTGGCTCTTTTATGACTCGTGGACTTCAACTCCCAGAATTCCTGAGCCAGCTAAGCTGGCTCAGGAATTCTGGGAGTTGAAGTCCACGACTCATAAAAGAGCCAAGGTTGACTACCCCTGGTTTAAGACGTCCTTCCTCAGGCAACAGAAGTTTAATGTACAAAAAAGCAGACACCCATTACATTTGTATATTTGTATGCTGCATGGTTTACATACTAAAACTGCAATTCCAAATGTCTGGAAGTCATCCTTTTTGAAGTGAGTGTTTTGGGACAGTTTTTTAAATTTTGTTTTTGAGCAAGCACAGTATTGCTTTTTTACACCAAGGCAGGAAAAAACCAAAGGTACAAGTACAGATTAAGCGAAACCCGGCTCAAAAACAGTAACTGTGGGACGGACCTTGAAGTCCTAATGGACGATCACTTGAACATGAGCCAGCAGTGTGTGGCAGCAGCCAAAAAAGCTAATACAGTCCTTGGTTGTATAAACAGATGCATAGAATCAAAATCACGTGAAGTATTAGTACCACTTTAGTACTGCCTTAGTAAGACCACACCTGGAATACTGCATCCAGTTTTGGTTACCACATTATAAAAAAGATGTTGAGGCTTTCGAAAAAGTGCAAAGAAGAGCAACTAAGACAGTGGTTCTCAACCTTTTTAATGCCGTGACCCCAACCGGTTATAAGTCGAGGACTAAACCGGTCGTAAGTCGAGGACTAAACCGGTCGTAAGTCGAAGACTACCCAACCGGTTGTAAGTCGAGGACTTTCCCTGCCCGGGAGCGCCACGCATGCGTGGTTACGCCCCCTGCGCCGGCCGAGGCGTAGCTGGCAAGCAGCAGAGACGGAGCAGGCCGACCACCAGCTGGCCCAGCTCAAGGGAGGTAAGGCACCCGCCGGAAAAGGGGAAAAAAATGGCGGACAGCCTTGCTTGGTGACCCCCATGAAATGGTCGATCGACCCCAAATGGGGTCGCGACCCATAGGTTGAGAACCGCTGAACTAAGATGACGAAAACATGTGAAGAACAGTTTCAGGAATTGGGTATGGCTTGTCTAGAGAAAAGAAGAACTAGAGGGGACATGATAGCCGTATTCCAGGGGGCACCACAAAGAAGAGGGGGTCAGTTTTTTTTCCAAAGCACCAGAAGGCAAGACAAGAAACAATGGATGGAAATTAATCAAGGAGAGAAGCAACCTGAGAACAATTAAACGGTGGAACAGCTTGCCTTCAGAAGTTGTGGGTGCTTTATCACTGGAGGCTTTCAAGAAGAGACTGGACAGCCACTTGTCAGAAATCAGATAGTTATCAGTTATTAATTCCTATAATATTTTGTAAGATTAGCTTTAACTGCACCAGTACCGTCCTAATTAAGCGGAATATGGATTTGTAAATGATTGTGTTTTTCTTTAAATACATATATTCTTTTCTTTTTTTCTTTATTTTGTTCCCTGGGGTATTTCTCTTTTTAAACCTTTTGTTTGACTAAAAGAATTTTTTAAAGAAAGTATATTTTACAACATCGTACAGTAATAAATGGTGCTTATAATTATCATTAATAGAGCATTGATGTATACTGTACATTGTGAATTTTATGTTGGATCGATGCAATGAAATAAATTATTTTTCATGTACTGTATTCCAGATTTTTATTCCGTTATTTCAGAATGGTTTCCTGTCTTTTGAATGAGAGGAATAAAAAGAAAGTATAATAAAATATAAATTATTTCTTGCAGAGGTATAATAACATTATCAAACAGCATCATAATAATTATTTTTCAACTCCTGACTTTAAAAATATTAGAAGTTTCTGAATTCCATGTTTACAAAGGAAAAAAAGGATTATATTGCATGTAATGTACGAGTATGGTACCTTTTAAGTTGCTCTAAATCTTTAAGAAATAATAATATTTTATTTTAAAAAACTAAAAAATTATAGAAAACTAGTCAAGTTTGGGATCTTTGATAGATAAGTGATCCATTAAAAAAGCAAATTAACTGAAAGCAGTTATAAGGTGAGCACATGAAACAGCCTAATACTGAAAAATGTTTCTTCACTACAGACTTCAATTATTGATAACCTGTCACTTAACACAAAGCCAGATATCTCACAAACACAGCATTGTCAGTCTTGGCTATTTCATCAGGAAAGGAAATCTATTTTTAACCAAAGGGTGTATTCACTTGACATTGTAATAACTTTTTTTCTCTGACCATTAAGAAGATGTCACAATTACAATTTAATACTTAATGTACTTCTTCTAAGAAATTATATTAGATTGCTTTTTGTTTTCAATAATTAAAATATATTTCTTTTTTAATTTGCTAAGAATTTTAGAATAATCCGTAGTCTTGTAAATCATATCTCATGCAATCAGAAACGAATGGATCTTGTGCCATTTAGAATCAAATGAACTGATAACGGTGTATGTCTTTCTGGGTTAAATTCCACTTAATCAGATACATTAGATATTCTCCTAGCATTCATATATTCATGATATACAATCCCATATATGCCTACCTATAAATAAGTCCCTACTTACTTACATATTGAATTTTAACCTAATATTGCTTAAAATTAGATGCTTTAATCAATTACATTATTTCAACGAGATATGGAAAATTTAATTTTAGATAAAAAATTTAAGTCTATCAAGTGTCCACAGCACTTTAACAATATACCATATAGAAAACAAATAAAAAAGAACAAAAGAAAAAAGAAAAATCCTATTTGGAAAACTATAGGCCAAATATTGCTTATGAAAGTAAATTTTATAATGCTACTCATAATAAAATCAGCTAAGATTTTATATACCATCTTTAAAGTTATTTAATTTGTTCAAAACATTTATGTTCCTGACAGGTTATAGGTTATCACGTTTGACATCAAAATAAAACAATAAAATCAAATGTAATAAATAGAAGAAAATGAACATATACCAAATTACCAAAACCATAACCAAAGTAACCGTCTCCTGGCAGCTTTCTTCTGGCAGCCAATAAACTCCAGTGAAGGCAACCAAGCAACACAAATAACAAAAGTATACTCATCTGGCAAAACACAAAACAAAACAAAAAGACAGAGGCCAAGACCATAGATAATCTGATACTAAACCCTCACTAAGAGCCTGCCAAATCTTAATGGTGATACTTAATGGTGCCCTCTCGAAAGAGAAACGTATTGAAAAAACTATCCTCCCTAACTGTAGATATAAAGCCACAAATGGTCCATTTTCCTGACCACTATGGGGATAAATTCTTTAAAGGTTAAGAAAAAAGGAACTATGTTCCTAACCTTACCCTGATGCTTAAACCATTGTCTCTTTCCCACCCTATTAACCCCTTCAGACAATAGCCAGAGACAATTCCTGGTGCTGCTAAGGGGTTTCCCATGTTTTACAGATGTTGATATAGTTGAGAAATTTTGTGGGGGGCAGATATCTATTATATGTTTCTTGGAATTATATACATGCTATAGCATTGTATCTAAATGTCTCCTGACAGAAAGATTTATCCATACACTTATTAAGTATACCCCTTTATTTACATTTGGAACTTCTCAAACCATTTAGACAAGAGAAAGTTTTGTTTCTTGTGTGATGAACAAATTGCATAAAACTGCAAAAATCTGAACTGAAACAATGGTTTAAAAAAGCATATAGAACTATGTTTCTAATAATATGATGTTGATTAAAAAGCTCAATAGTTCGTATAGAATTGTTTTTTTTAATATTATTAATCATTTTAAAGGAAGCAAAGAGTAAATGAGCACGCAGGAAAAAAGTAAAAAAGAAAAAATAAGAAAAAATAGTTGATACGGAGATAAAATAACAGTAAGTGGATAAAGGAATTACTGAGATTGTACAGTCAATGCTTTGTATATTATTTATGAGAAATTAACCATAAATGTACTATAAATTATTTTAGGTGGAATTTTTTAATTCAGTTTTATTATTTTTATTTCAGTCAATGCAATAGATTATGATATAGATTATGATACGATATATATCTGAATTGGTCTCTCCACACGTCATCCTTACTGAAGGGTGCAAAGCAGCGTCTGCATTTCCTGCGTCGGATGAGGAGAGCACATCTTTCTCCTTCTGCCCTGGCCACTTTTTACAGAGGCACGACTGAGAGCATTTTAACAAACTACATCGCTGTCTGGTTTGGTGGCAGCAGTGCCTCAGATAGAAGGTCCGTACAGAGAGTGGTAAGGACAGCTGAAAAGATTCTAGGAAGCTCACTTCCTGTTATTCAGAATGCTGCTTATCAGCTATGCGCTTAGACAAGCTCAAAGCATTGTTAGAGATTCCACACACCCACTTTACGGTCTGTTTCTATGGCTCCCCTCTGGGAGGAGGTTTCAAAGTATTTCTAGCAGGACTACCTGATTCTGTAATAGCCTTGTTCCCTATGCCATCTGTCTGGTAAACTCGCAAGATTCGTTTTTCTCACCATGCACATGTATACATAACCTGAACTAGACTGTTGTTTCTCTGTGTCATATAATATATGTGGGTATATGCACAATTTTGTATTTATTTATTTATTTTTGTCATATTTATGTAGTGTATATTGGAGGTGGTGACCCTTTGAGAGCTGTATGCAACAAAATTTCCTTTTAATGTATGCCGATTAGTGTACATTCAAAGTGACAACAAAGTTATTATTCTATTATATTCTATACCAGTGGTGGCGAACCTATGGCACGGGTGCCAGAGGCGGCACTCAGAGCCCTCTTTGTGGGCATGCGCGCTGTCACCCCAGTCCTAGGCCTTCAGCTGGGTTTTATAAAACCTTTTCGCTTTAGGCCTCCGCCGCCGTGTACAAAAAAAAAAAGGTTCAATCAATCAGTCAATTTCAACTTCTTGGGGGAAAAAAAAAGATCTTGCAAAGTTGGAATTGATTGATTGAACTTTTTAGTCCCATCCAGTCTGCTGTTACCATCACAGCCACGCCCACCCAATGGGCCACACCCACCCAATGGGCCACACCCACCCAATGGGCCACACCCACCTGGCACCCGACGCTGCATAAGTGGGTTTTGGGTTGCAGTTTGGGCACTCGGTCTCTAAAAGGTTCGCCATCACTGTTCTATACTGTAAATAAATGATTTACGCCATAAAATATTCATCAGTCACATGTAGCTAGCTATTATTGTTAATCTATCAATGGTTCAAAAGAGTAAAATAGAAATGAATTCTACAGCTCAAATATAAATTGTACTTCCTCACAGTGAGAACAATCAACCAGTGTAACAACTTGCCTTCAGACGTTGTGGGTGCTCCATCACTGGAGGCTTTTAAGAAGAGACTGGACAGCCACTTGTCTGAAACGGTATAGGGTCTCCTGCTTGGACTAGGAGACCTCCAAGGTCTCTTCCAACTCTGTTATTCTGTTACTTTGCATTCATTTATTCTGATAGTTTAAGTCAAAATCAATACAGTAAATATATAAGTAAATAATAAGTAAATAATTATTATTCTACAGCAATTTGAAATTATTTTTTTAAAAAATTTAAAGGTAAATTAGAGGAAAAAAAGTACATTGACTCAAGAAAATATTAGAGAGTAATCCTATATACTGTATGTCTGTTGTACAACCACACTGTGGAGCCAATTAGATTTTGGTTAATTTCTTCTCTCATTTTTTTGGTTTTTCAAAGATGAAACATAATTCCAGTAACCTTGGTATATCTCTAAGGCAGTGTTTCTCAACCTTGACAACTTTAAGATGGGTGGACTTTAAGATGGGAAGACCACCCATCTTAAAGACTTTAAGATGGGAAGACCACCCATCTTAAAGTTGTCAAGGTTGAGAAACACTGCTCTAAGGGATCTACTGGTTTTGCTGTGACCTCTACATTCTTTCCAGATTTAGAAAACCTCTATTTTTGTTATTTAGTTTCTTATTTACTTATTGCAAATAAATATTTATAGATACAAAGTAACATGACTTGGTGGAGTGTGAAGAGTACATAAAACAGCACACTTTTTAAAACTAAGGCTTGAAGAATGAATTAAATTGACATGTAACATGTCATTTTTAAAACATGGTTAAAAGATTTAATTTTAATTTTAGATTTAATTTAAAACTTAGAGTATTTTCTGAAGTCTCACAGCAACACCACTTCTAATATTTTTATTAGCTAATTATACATATATCCCATCACAAAATTAATACTTAGGGTCCTTTTTTCAGCTCAATAGTTTATTGAGACTACTACTCCATTTTACAATTGATCTGGTTACTTTATACATTGCTGAGCTACAATTCCCCCAATCCCAGCCAGCATGGCTAATGAAGTGGGAATGCTCATTCAGCAACATCTTCTAGGGCACAAAGGATACTTGTCCTTTAAAGTTTGACTATTCAACACATATGTAGTATTTAATAATTAAGGTGAAAGTTAAAATACTGTACTCACGTTTAGTCATCAGCTACATTTATTAAAATAAGGTTTTAAAAGATGCTACTTGTCCCAGTAATTTTATGGGTAGCATGAAAAAAAAGGGGGAAAAGATTGGAATATTCCCAGGAAAACTGAGAATGGCTATTGTAAAACATTATTATTTTGGATTGTTAGTTTTACTAGATTTTCTTAATCAGAACATTAAAAATATTTGTACTGTACACAATACAACAACGCATGGCACAACATTGGAGAACAAACCCATTAGGACAAGATTCAGCAGTCCAACTGCATTTAAAAGACAAAGGCCATTCTTTGGACCGAGAGGACCACTGGTTTGAAAGAGGGGTCAAAGAGGTCATCTATGTCAAAATTGAACAGCCCTCTCTCAACAGAGAGGGAGAGATATGGCATCATCTATCTCCAGTCTACAACACAGTCCTTTCAACAGTTCCAAGAAGGCTCCACATCTATTTGCGTTACTCAGGGGTCCCTGATGATACAGATAAACCTCCAGGTGTCCTCAACAACTCTCTAAAAGAATGCAAATGATAGTTGTCTGCAAGGAGTATAAATCCTTCCATTCCCCACCATCTGTCAGAACTGAAGAAGCTTCTTGGATGAGAATTGAAACGTCTTCAAAGAAAAACAAGAAAGTCCAGATGCCCCATGAAAAAACATATTTGGGACAGCTATGACCTGGATGACTTAGAGACTCCATAGACTGTACACAAGTAGCTTCCTTTAGCTTTCTTCATACTCTTTATTAGTCTGGATATGCAACATTTTTTTTGAAGTCAGTTGTAAAACTGATTTTAATGTTACTTGGCACATATATTTAAATCCACATATTTGTTTATGTGGTAAACCTCCAATGATCCAAAATAATATATATCTTATCTTTGCTTGTTACTGAGTCTGTGTGATTAATTGAACTACAATACAATCTTAATTACAAATAATAAACTGACATTTATTAGACCTGCATTTCTTTAACTAGTCATGACTGTGAATTATCCACACTTCTATTGGATTTATACTAGTTTTTCCCAATAGGATTGGGCCTTTTCTATGTTACTGTGCATTCCTTTCATTTATTAATAAGTAATAATTCAACATTGTAGTGTTGCTCTGGAAATTGTTCAGCACCTTGGAGAGCACCACAGCTTCTTGTAGAAAAGCTAAGAGCAGGAATCAGAAATACTGTACTTGCCTTACTGTTCTATATTCTATCAATGAGAATACTCATATTTTCAGAATAGTTAGAACTAGTCCCTCTATTGACTTCCTTTCCTTGGCTTCTTCTCCCTTTTTTTGGTCAGAACTGATCAAATCACTGATTTTTTGAGAACATGCCAACTCACAACACACTTCTGAATTGTTATTCTCTAATAAAGGGGGAAGCTAAAAATGTTTTACTGTATAAGGAGAATACAGAATTAGACTTGATCATGTTCCATCTTCCATGTTCACTCTATCAACAGGACCTGGTGTCTTATAAATTGACATATTTCTGTAAAAGTACAGCAACTATTCATACATTCATTCTGCAGCAAATCTATTAAAGTTTTAAAGGTTTAATGCAGCATTAAAATAATTTAAATTCACAATTTGTTTAAAATTAGCATCTTCATGTATTTTATAACTGCAATTCTGTTTAGATTAAAATGTAGATCAATAGCTTCCTCCCCATTATACCAATATAGTTTCTATGATCATCCACTAAACAAATGATCCTGGGCTGCCAACAATCCTCAATAAAAAAATTGTCTTGATTTGAAATTTTTTTTCATCATAATAAAAAAATTAAAATACACAGAAACCACTGAGAGTTTTACAATCCATAGCTGTTAATACAATTGGGGGATGAAGCCTTCATACACTCAGGATCTGAGGCACACAACCAAGTCTTTAGTGCCTACAAGAGGCCAGCAGCATCAGGGCCAGCCTAATCTTCAGAGAGAGGATGTTCCATCGGGCAAATGCTACAGCAGAAAAAACACAATTCTTTTCCCCACCAGCCAGCATTCCCTGGTCAATGCCCTTTCTTCCAGAATGGATTGGACAGGTAGAGACAACTGGGAAAAGACAATTCTTTAGGTAGCCTGGTCCCAAGACATGAAGCGCTTTAAAGATGGTAACCAACACCTTCAATTGCACCCAGAAACAGACTGGCAACCAATGCAGCTCACAGATAATGGTGTTACCTTTACTACCTGTGCAGCTGCATTTTGCACCAGTTGAAGCTTCCAAATTGCTCTTCAAAGGCAGCCCCAGGTAGCGCTCACTGCAGTAATCCAGACAGGAGAGCATGAGGGCATGAGTGACAGTAAGGAGAGTCTCCCAGTCCAAGAATGGATGCAACTGGCACATACCTTAAAGATCCCCAAAGGACCTGCTAGCTATGGCTTTCACCTGCTTTTCCAACAGAAGCCATGAGTTGAGGAGGACCTCCTGATTGTGCACCAGGTCGATCTGAGGCAGTGCCATCCCATCCATGACCAACAATGGAAAGTCTCTGGCACCAAGGCCACTTGATTTGGTTGAGAAGAAGCCTGTCACATTCCATCCAGATCCCCAAAAGTTCCAGACACTGGAACAGGATGTTCACAGCATCACCCAGGCAGTTTGGGTTCAAAATACAAAGCTGGTATCATCAGCATACTGGTGATACCTCACTCAAAACCATCAGATCACCTCACCCGTGTCCTCATGTAGATCTTAAACAGGAAGAAAAAAGAACCGAGCCTGTGGCATACCACAAAGTAGGGGCCATGGGCTAGACCTATCCCCTCCTATCAACACAGCTGTGGAGGAAGGAGGAAAACTAACACAATACAATGCTGCCCACTCCCAACTCCAAAAACAGGTCCAGAAAGTTACCATGATCAATAGCAGTGAAAGCTGAATTATAGCTAAGATTTCTGTAGTAAATATGTAATATAAATATTTAATAATTATATTTGGGGTCCAGTTATAAGGCACTAATAATTTTGCATTGCACAAATAGCGCATTATGCTAATAATAAACTCAATTGGTGAATGCCAATAGGATGGCAGCCAGAACAGCATTTGTTAAATAGCATTTAACAAGAAGAAGATGTAACCATGTTTGTGAAAATCCAAAAAAATGACAGAAGCCCCATATTTAAATCCTGGAAGGATATGAATGGGGGGAAAAATCTGCAACCCATTTAGGATTATATAAAATGGCAAGTATCTACTAGGGAAGACAGAAAACCAGAGTGGGATTGAAATGGAATGGGAGATGAAACGGAATACACTGCAATTTTACATATTGCAACATTTTATTGTAATTTATTTTTATATAATTTCCATCATGTTTATGTCTGTGAAAGATTCTCTATTGAGGAGATCAAAATAGACAAGATGATGGTTGCAGCACCATGATTAAAGCCTTCACCCCTCCGTATGTCATACATCACAGGTAGTCAGGATTCTCTCCTTCCCTCCTTCCCTCCTTCCCTCCCCCCCCCTCTCTCTCTCTCTCTCACACACACACACACACACACACACAAACATAAACACAAAGACACACCATCCCTATGGATACTGCCAGACTTTGGTTGATCCTACAGTAACTGAAAGCTTTAATAAAAGTCTAAAACCTAACACAAATAATTTTCATTAATGGATAAGACATGCATTTGTTTTTTTTTAAAAAAATGGATTCTAAAGTACAAATTACCCCCATTCCCACAATATGCTTAACTAGGTCAATGGGAGGGTATAAGGCATCAAGACAACATAAAGGTCCAAATAATCCAGTCAGATGAGATAAAGCAGCTTAAATATATCTCAGGATTGTCCCAGTATGCATAGTGTTAAATTAACTCTCTACTGTCAATTATATCATAGAAACATATAAGCTCTGTTAACCAGCCTATTTAGTATACAGAGTCCCTCAAGAAAAACGAAAGAGAATCTGAAGAAGCATGCCCGTCCATTAGAGATCCTATTGTGCAGCCTAGCAGTACAGTTACACATTTTTTAAACATGATGGGCTGCAGTAATGCAGTGGAAAAGAGGATAAAAATATCATGTAGCTGTGCCTGTAATTTTCTAGTGCAAGGATTCATGGGATATCAGCCACTTCTTGGAGAAAATGGGTAATGCTCCAATAACTTCAAAAATTGGTGATTTTTGAGTCAATACTCGGTGCCAGAGTCATGGTTATGGAGATTGAACTGAGTTAGTCACCAGCTGGCTCATATGTATTGTAAGAATAATGGCCATTATTAATATCTCATCTGCAAACTCCTTGGAAATGTGTTCCAAAGTCAGTGCTTTTTTTCTAAAAAAAAAAAAAAAGTGCTGGAACTCACACACATCATACAAGCCGCCTTGCCTACCCTACAAGGTTCCATCCAAAAAAGGTGCCGGAACTCCGTTCTGGGCGTTCTATGAGAAAAAAAGCCCTGTCCAAAGTCATCTTCCATTTCACTTCTCCATGCATTTAAAGATGTGTTCAAGATTCTCCAATCATTTCACTATTTGCACATTTGATTAGTATTGTCCTATCATTCACAGGTTTTCCTAAGTCACCCCTTGGGAAAATATGTCCTGTTGTGTGACACAAAGGTCAGACTTTATGGCACATCTCATAATGAGCTTTAGGCTGCACAGATTTAACAGCTAAAGCTCATTATATTGCAAGTTGTTGTCATGCCCTTTCAAAGGCTATTGTGAAAAGATATTTTTAAAGGAGCTTATCTTGCAGTTCAGAAATCTGTGAATGAGTGCTATAGAAGTCTTGAATTAACTAAATGCACTAAGAGTTGGATAGAGTTCAGTCTTACAAAGAAAAGAAATTCAAATCCTCCTCTTCTAAATGGAGAGCTAGCTGTAATCTGAAGCAAGCAGTACAAGCATTAGTCATTCTGTGAAAACAAACCAAAAAGAAGAATCTGTCTCTTTTTTTCCATTCAGAGGAGACATAGAAACTAACATGGCTGGAATAGGGTGAAATTTTGGAGATAAAGACATTGATGATTGCCAATAAAAAAAAAATCCACACTTCAATCTTTTGTTAACAAGTCTCAAGTAAATTTAATTTGTTCCATTAATTAAATATTTTAAATAATGTCATCATCATCATCATTGTTGTTGTTGTCATCTTATCTTTCCCCTGAGAAATTGGTTGATCTCCAATTTAGCTCAATAGTCAAAGGGTGACTTCAATCTGATTCAATAACAACACATGCTCTTGGTTTAAAAGAGCCATACAATTAGTTTAAAAACTTAAACACAGAGATTGTGTAGAAACCTACTGAAACTATAGAAGACATTAAGCCTTTTATGATATGTAATGAAAATTGACATGTCTACCATTCAAGAGAAAAATCCATTATTACTCCAGCATACGTGCCAAAGGTTCTGATTGTACCAATACCACGAGATCTTCAAATTCTGGTTCAGAATTACCAGCTGCAATTTCCAATATTTGGGGAGAGGTGAAAGTCTCAAAATAAAGCAACACATTTATTACTGCACATATTAACTTACCTATACCATCTTTCCCCTAGTCTTAAATATTTAAACAATGAAGTTATCCTCATCTGGGTGTCCTTCAGATGGACTGTAATCCTGGACTGTAATCCTCATAAATCCCCATTAGCAAATTTTGGACCATGCTGGGAATTATGATCCAGCATTTATGGAAAACACTGTTGGAAAATCTGAATGGGTCACAGCTGCAGAAGAGAAGTTGCAGGCACTCTACAATTTTATTGTCAAACATAGCAGTAAAGAGCTCTGTAATTTATAGAAGCAGCATTGTTGTTGCTCCATTTGTTTTCTGGCATTTCCCTCTTTATAGACACTCCAAACATGAGGCTTTCTCCTAAGCAAGCTGTGTGAAGATATAATTCACACATACAACTTGCTCAGACAATTTGCTCAAGAGATAGATAATGTTGGGAGGGAGAGGACTGTTTTATGGTGGTTCTCCTCCTTCCTTGGGTGAGCTGTCTTGAGTTGACTTCAAGTATCTTCCACAGTCTCACTGAGTTTTTGAGGAAGGTTCTTAGTGTCTTGTTAACTTAGCATATATCAGTTCATTGGGTTGTTATCATGGCAGTAGAGATTGTTGTCAAGGCCCTAGTAGCATCATCTAGCATACTATTCGATGGCACTTCTTTGCTGAACCTTGATAATCAGTCTTGAGGGTTGATTGGAGCTAGCTTATCCAAGATCCTATGCCTCATATCAGGACCTGTGTTCTGTAATGAAGAGGGTGGTAATGATGTTCCAGCTAGGTGTTGAAAGCACATCTAATTGTTCTTCTGGGTCTTCTTGAGTAAAGGATGTAATATGTAGTTGGGCTATCTTCAATTGCGATAGCAATTTCTTCTTCACTATGTTGAATAATTAGCTGTTTCTCAGTTAGGGCAGATATAGGTCTTCTCACCATCCATTGTTTCCTCATACACTTCATATAACCCCTCTCTTTTGGTCTACTGTTGTCGTAGCATTCTATCAGTTCTAGGTTCTCTTGTCCATATTTTGTTTGTTTCAGTAGCCCACTTATCATCAGATGATCTTGGTCCCTTAACATCTGATGGAGACCTTGTTAATCTGGGCAACATCAGAACTGGCATATTTTGAAGTAGGCAGATGAAGTGTTGGGTGGGTGTCTTTGCCCAAGGACCCTTACTAGTAAGATAGGTACCAGCTGGGATTTGAACCCTGGTCTCCTGCAATGCTCTAACCCAAAGCTGGCTGAGGAATTCTGGGAGTTGAAGTCCACAAGTCTTAAAGTTGCCAAGGTTGAGGATCCCTGCTCTAATCACTACACTATCCAGTGGCATATAATCTTATATGAATAAATTGAGAGACAAATAATTGCATTTATCTGAAAGTACATTATAAAATCTGAAAACAATAGTACAGTAGAGATGCTCATATGATTGGGTAAATAAAACTTTAGGTCTGGCCTTGCATTGTTCTTTCTGGATACTCCATTGGGAATCTATTATATTCTATGTTTTATATTTTACCCCTGTGTTCCTTTTTACTGAATTAGGATGTGAATATGCCATATGATAAATAAATAAATACTCAGTTAGGGAAGGCAAGTTGGTTCCCATTAGCAGGAAAGTAACTACAGACAGTCTTGCCAAGTTTCCTAGGCCATTTGACCAACTTTTCTGCCCAGATTATTTTAATTATTCAAATTCCCATATGTTCCTAGTGCAACTCAGTGGGAAGGAAAAATATCAAATTAGGAAATTAGGGCTACTAACATTCTAAGCCTGATGTTCTCCAGACGCAAATGATTAACATTTATATAAAATTCAGCCAGATGCCATTGGCTGCTAAGCATATGTATAGTTGCTGTCAGAAGGAGATCTTCTAAACAGAATTGAAACATTTCAGATTCTTAGGCATTAACATGGATATTTTAGGAATCTGAGAAATATTCCAATTTATTGGAATTATTCTGTTTTTAATCTAGCACTGTATTTTAGCCAAGTAACAAAAATGTGCAACATTTCATTGTTCTTTTTATAATTTCTAGATTCCAGATTTTGCCAATATATCATATTAAAGGCATAAATTTTGGGTTTAGCTAATTATGCACAGTCCATAGTATAGTGAGCAGAACCAGAAAATATATTAATTAAGCTCGTTCATTCTTACCTAGTGAATGAATAACTAAGAAAAGTACTTCTTTCAGTGAAATGTTATAAGCATTTACTTACAATTGAATAAAGCTGAAATGAGATTAAATAAAAGAATTGTTTCTTATTTTCTTCGGGTAATTGTCCTCCAAATTAAATCAAAATTCCAAATTGCCGAACAGCCATTCTTTCAAAAATATCACTGTTAAATATGATCAAATTCCCACACAAATATGGACATGCCTGGATATATGTGGGTAAATGTATGTATGAGAGCCAGTTTGGTGTAGTGGTTAAGGCAGGGGTCTGCAACCTTGACAACTTTAAGACTTGTGGACTTCATTTCCCAGAATTCCTCAGCCTTCTGGGAGCTGAAGTCCACAAGTCTTAAAGTTGTCAAGGTTGCAGACCCCTGCGTTAAGGCATCAGGCTGGAAACTAGGAGGCTGTGAGTTCTGGTTCCACCTTTGGCACAAAGCCAGCTGGGTGACCTTGCCCAGTCACTTTCTCTCAGCCCTAGGAAGGAGGCAATGACAAACCATTTTTGAAAAAAAAAACTGTAGGAGATGACCAGGCTGAGCCTGAGCGAGGGGTCAAACCATGTCCCTGCACGCCCGCAAGAGAGCTAAATCCAACCCACCTTGAGATCCTTCTAAATTCCCACTAATTTCTCTTGACCGTTAGTAGTTCAGATTCTTGTAGAGACCTTAAGCTTGTGATTAATCTTTATACTCATTTGAACTGCTTGAATCTCCTGATTTCCCCGGCATTTGACAAAACCTTGCCAAGAAAATTGCAGGGACTTCTTGTCCAGGCAATCTCTAAAAATTGGATATGATTGAATGGATTTTTTTTTTAAAAAAAAGATACACATGCTGAATATTTGCATGAATGAATGCATGCATATCCAGAGAAGTGGAGGGGGTGGAAGAAAGAGGGCAGCCTTAGAGAAAGCTCAATTCCCTGAAGCCAAATCCAGAAACACAGAGACCCCTTTTATTCCATTCCTCCAGCTTTTTAGCAGTTTCCTTGCTTCCCATCTGTCAGTGTTTATGTAGCACTCAAAACTAAGCAAGAACGGAAGAGAGAAGAAGTTATTGAAAAACTAAGCAGGATAAATGCCACAAGAATCTCTTGGGGTACCACAAGCTCTCTTTATAATGCTGGACTTTGCAGCTTCTGGCTCATCATATTATCTTCCTCAAAGGACTGTTGACATTCTAGTGTGTTTTGTTCCTATGCTAGGGATTTTCTTTCCAATCCTCTCCCAGAATTATGAAAAAAAGCAATAGCACACTGATATTTTCCAGAGGCCAAATACAGAACAGTTATGGATGGATGCAGCACTATGGCATGTCAAAAGTAGACTGGATATTATTTGTAACTTTTTTTATCTCTGGATTTATCACCCAGTTATAACATACTTTACCAGCTCTTTTCTTCATTCAAATTCTTTACAAAGAAATGCTTACCTCCAAGATGTCCTATATAGATCTCCGGGATATTTTTTCCAAACAGCTCGTTCTATTTGATTAAAAAAAGAAGAATTTGCATTCAAAATTACTTTTAAAAGAGAAGAAATACTGGTGAGATTCTTGTGGATAGAATGTGGTATACAGGTAGTCTTCGAGTTACGGCCACAATTGAGCCCAAAATTTCTGTAGCTAAGTGAGACATTTGTTAAATGAGTTCTGTCCCATTTTACAACCTTTCCTGCCACAGTTGTTAAGTGAATTACTGCAGTTGTTAAGTTAATAACATGTTGTTAAGTGAATCTGGTTTCCCCATTGACTTTGCGAGTCAGAAGGTTGCCAAAAGATGATCCCATGATTCTGGGATGCTGCGACCATCATAAATTTGAGTCAGTTGCCAAGTGTCTGAATTTTGATCACGTGACCATGGGGATGCTGCAACGGTCGTAAGGGGAAAATTATCATGTCACTTTTTAAAGTGCCCTTGTAACTTTTTTTTTATAAGATATTTTATTAGGTTTTAAAAGGATAGGGGAAGGGTAGGGTCAATATGGATATTAGGTAGGGTTCGGGAATGGGATTAGGGTAAGGGTAGGTACAATAATGGGGTTGCCCCCAACAATAATTCCACACTTTAGCAAGCAGAATATCATCCGGATACAAATATTAAATAACAGTAATTAATGTAATAGTAAATAGCTATAATCAATAGGAATAACAATAATCATAAGAAATAATAAATGTAATTCATCCTAGTAAATTTCACAGTCCTTTCTTGCTAGATCGTATTGCTAACCATTGATAAAAATTTTCGCATGTTTTAAAATAAACTGAGTCTTCTTTCTCTTTAATCTCTAGGGTTAATCTGTCCATTTCTGCACATTCTAAAATTTTCATGATTATGATCTGGTCAGATGGTAGATTTTCATTTTTCCAGAATTGGGCAAATGCTATTCTCGCAGCTGTCAATACATGTAATATTAAATATTCATTCTCTTTTCCATAGTTGGATCCTAGTATTCCTAACAAAAACTTGTAACTTTGAAGGGTCACTAAATGAACTGTTGTTAGTCATGGACTAACTGTATTTGTCCTTATTCATAATGGAGATGGCCAAGAGATGTATATCAGTTAACTGCCTTCCTTTTCATCCAGCAGCAGTTTGCAGTTTCAGTGGCATGCAGCTCCCATACTTCTGTTAGATCCTAAGTACTGTAAAGCCATCGGGACGGGGGTGGGGACTGGTGAGATCATTCGGTATCATCTATGCTTCCCAATTAGAAGGGGGCAAGATTTTGGAAATTCTGGTTCAATTAACCATTCCATTCACTTTTGGGATAGCTCTTTTGACCAAAACACAAATGCAATGATTGGTTAGTCCTACAATCTCCATCTCTCTCTCTCTGGACCTAAGAAATTGCTTTCTGCTTATCTACTAATGTCTGGCTAATTTTCAAGAAACTATGAGCAACTGTGTTGGTTCTCCATTTAGTTCTTTATTTTGTCAATGAAACCAAGTTTCACTCTTCTAGGAGAGCAAATATATGAAACCTTAAGGCAGATTCAGAGAACATCACTTTTTTTCCATAACTCTAAGCATAGTTTACTTACCTTTAAATGTCACAGAATATATTTTCCCTTTCTATCTCAAATATTTTTTTCTATTAACTTTTGCCTGATTCTGAGAAAACTTTGGAACAGAGGTAATCTACAGACTCTGTGCATTCCTTTTTCTAAAAAAAAAATTTCCTGGAGCCTTTTCCATTACTGAAAATCAGTAGAGTTTAAGATAAGAAATACATAAAAATGATTGCTTCAGCCCTTACACAATTGCTCATTTCTAAGCACAATTCAGAATGTGATTAATAATCTTTCCAACACTTCCTTCACACTAGCCTTTTCATTTTCTAACATCTGAAAGTGGGCCTGCAGAGATATGATTGATTGTTGATGACAAGGAAAAGATTCTTCTCAGTAGCTATGTTAATCTCTAAAATCCCCTGCATCAAAAGACCAGATTTCAGTGTCAACACATCAAGATCTTCATATGAACTTTGTTATATTTCCTTCGTTCTTCCTCCCTCCCTCCCTCCCGTCAGTTTTGATTCCTGGTGACTGCCTGCATTTTTCTTGGCAAGATTTCAAAAGTAGTTTGCCGCTGCCTTCTTCTTCCTAAGGCTGAATGAGTATGACTGGGCTGGCTTTGGGCCTAAGCTGGAACTAGAATTCGTGATTTTCCTGGTTTCAAGCCTGCTGTTTTAACCATTACACCATTTGGTATAAACCCCTTCAGGTACATGAACAATGTAATTCGAAAGAAAGAAAGAAAGAAAGAAAGAGAGGGGGGGAGGGAGGGAGGGAGGGAGGGAAAGAAAGAAAGAAAGAAAGAAAGAAAGAAAGAAAGAAAGATGGCAAATGCTATTCTTGATGTAGTCTCAGTTATATTGTTTTAGTGCCTGAATCCCCACAGTTCTTTGCCTCCCAAACACTAAACTGCCCACTTTCCAGAAGAATATCCATCTGTTATAGAGGAGAAGTGAGAGGGATTGGAATTATGCATTTCATTAGAGTTTCCTCTGCCATTCTCTACATCTCAATAATTTACACATGGTAGTTCATGCTACTTTCCTGGGGTTTTTTGGGGGGGGGGACATTCTTCTTCCAGACCCCTGAAGCTATTAAAGATACTGTACACCTACCTACCCTAAATTCCAATCTGACAGCAGAAACTATCTTGAAGATGGTGGGAAATTCTTTGCAAATATTATTGACTTAGCTAAGTTACTACTGATAAATTTCTTAAGAGTTATGTCCTTTGACCTTAAAAAAAATAACCTGAAATTTGATCTCTAGTGAGTGTAAAGTAGTTTAAAAATCTGGATTTAAAAAAGCACAATAATATTGATATTTGCCCCCTAGTGGATTCAGGGAAAAAAACATCTGGAGAACTTGAAAATGTGAAGGGAACATGGACGTCATTGCTTTGGGTTCCTTCCAGGTTCATAATTGTAAGATTACTATGGAAATCTATGTATGAGAGAAAAACCTTGGTTGGATAATGCTTTCCCCTTTACCAGATATTTTAGAAGAATTTGTAGGAAGAGAGATATGTTCATCATGGAAGCAAACAATTGGAAGTCTGTACCCCTGATCAACACATTTTATTAAAACGTGTAAACTTTTTACATCCTATCTTCAAAACATTTAGTAAGTACCAGGTTGGAGAAAGCTGGATATAGCATTTTCAAAAGATAAGATTTCCTGTTTTAGCAGGAAATTAACCACCTTTTTAAAAAACTGGCTTAATCTTAACTAACAGATCTAGACTGTTGAGCTTATTCTTTCCTTTTGCCAGTGGGAAGAGAATCCAATTACTCTATGGGTTTTACTCTTCCTCAGCCCAATTTTTGTTTATAATATTCCTGTCTAGGGGAAGCCCCTGGATGCTATATCCAGGACACCTTAGCCTCAGTCTGTTGCCAGATATATTTGTAATAAGGTCATGCTCTTTTGGTAGAGGAGCAAACAGACCTGGTATGTATTACTAAGATCTGTTTGGGTGAGGATACGAAGAGGACGCTTATCTGAAATTTGCGAACCGGGAGCTATGATTCCAAGAATGAGAGGAGATTGTGAGGACTTTATTGAGACCTTGGCTAATATTAAGGGAAGGAGTCCATCCACCATTTCAGAATAACATTTAATTATTATGACATTGATACTCAGTTGGATTTTTGCTCCCCAAGCTGGACAGAAGCTCTAGTAGGAATTCATATCTGAAATCTGGAGGCAATGAGAAACTAAATGGGATGAAATAATTTGGGGGGGGAGTTGGAGTTGTTTGTGCATGTAACATTATATGGGTTGTGAAGCCCTTCTCTAGCTCAGGAGAGGAAAGAACACATTCTAGAGGAGCAGGACCATGGTATGGGATTCATGAATCCCACTGGATCAACCAGTGGTGACTATAGCCAGGTGTGCTGGACTATCAGTTATATTCTTTTTTAGAGTGGGGCCTTAGCAAGAGCAATTCACGCCATTATAACTCCATGATTGGGTTACTGTATCTGGACTTGTTCTTGAAGATCATCCAGGAATTGCAATTGTTGCAGAATTAAGCAACTTAAAGGCTGTCATGAGAGACACAATTCATTAGGAAGGCCTATACAGTATGATGCAGGTACTGTACTGATTACCAATCAGTTTCATAGTGCAAGTCAAATTGGTGGTGTGGATCTGAAGGCCTGCGGGGCTTGACCATGTCCTCCAAACAGAAACTGACCAATCTGTTCTAATCTGGAAAATAAAGGGGAGAGAATAGAAAAGTCAGATTTCCTTGGTGATCAATCTGGCCCTCTGGAACAAATCTCCTCCTGTGGTTAGAGGAGCTGCTTTGATTACATTTGGGAAAGAAGTAAAGATACTGCCCTTTCAACAAGCTATTGGAATTGAATGATCATCTGGAGTTGCTTTTAACTGTTTTAACCAAAATTTTGCTGAGTAATCTGTTTGGTTCAGTGTTAATATTTTAGTAGGTGTTATACAAGTTTATAAATGAATAAATAACCTACCTAACCCAAGTGTAACTATTTTCAAAGATGTCCCTTCACACAAGTATTTTCTCATCTCATTTTAATGCAGGCAAAAGAGAATTGGATGTGAGCTTTAGAAATATCTTACATAATCCCCTGCAAAGTAATCTCCCAAAGCATTTTTAGATAAAATTGCAGTAGATGACCTTTTCAGCCTAGTGTCCTATTTCACAAAGATCAGAATAGTTAAAAGTGGGGTCTTTCTAGTGGCAATGCATACATGCAAAAGCTGGACACAGAAAAAAAGCAAGAGAAAGAAGATAGAGACCTTCACACTGTAGAATACAGTTGCTTAGTATTATGAACTGCAGGAAGAATTATTCAGTTCACCCTGGATAAAATTAAGGCTGGCTACTCTCTGAAGACAATAATACACATACGGTACAATGGATATGTGATGTGAATAGATGATGGGACTAAAAAAAATTGAGAGAAGACAATGGATGCCAGCCAATAGAGTTGGCATGCTTTGGATCTCTTCAATTAAACAGTGACAATTTTTAGGACTCAGAGGGTGCACCTTCTCAATTATAGTATCTGTACTCTGGAATGAACTGCCCTGAGATCTGACATCCTGTTTCAGAGGGCCTTAAAGGGCATGGTTATTCTTCCAGAACTTGAGCTAGGGTGGTGAGTGGAATGTGCACCTGGAGAAGCAGGAGGGGAGAGTTTTGGCAATACACAGCTTTCCCAAAGAGAATAAGAGACTGCATAATCCTAAAATGGTGGGGGAGGAGGGAAGAGGTTCAGGGTGTCAACCCTAGAATCTTTCAGGATATATTTAGTAGGTTAGAAGTTTGTAGCTTTAGTTCAGGAGTAGTCAACTTGGCTCTTTTATGACTCGTGGACTTCAATTCCCAGAATTCCTGAGCCAGCTTAGCTGGCTCAGGAATTCTGGGAGTTGAAGTCCACGAGTCATAAAAGAGCCAAGGCTGACTACCCCTGCTTTAGTTTGTCGAGATTCTATCCACTATGTGTAACCAAATAAAGGAGTGAATTTGATTGGACTTCCCTGTGTTGTTTCTAAGCTTGGTCCTGACAGGGTGGTTGGAGAATTTTTCAAGCTTTATTCTTATATATTCTTTGCATTGTTGGCCAGAGTCACCATCTTGTTTTCTATTTTTGCTACTTGTTTGGCTCTGGTGTTTTTTTTTATGCATTCTACATTATTGCATTTTATTCTTTTATCATTGTGAGCTGTCCAGAGAATGGTTAGTGCCTAAATCAATTAAATTAAATTAGTGGGTGGCCAGAATCAAAAGGACTACTGCATTGTCCTTGGATGAACCACGAATTATTTGCAGTCACCATGAACTGAACCTGTCTTGATTATGTATGATTAGCTATTTCTACCAAATGCTTCCATAAGGTACACAAGCAGAGTATGATTGCCCAAGTACCTGGTATTCAAAGATAACAAAATTTTTAAATCAACTGTAGTTATTAACTGTACATGTCACTAAATATTGCATTATCTTTTGATATTAATACAAGCCAATTGCCTCAGGAAATAGATTAGCATTACTCATTCTTGAACCCTCCATGAATGTGTTGGCTGTGTTCACTCTTCGTTATTGAATGCTTTTTAACTGTAACCCTTGGGATTGCTGACTTTCAGGCATGACCTTACCACAATGAAATAAATCACTAACTCATTAATTTTCCTCTATTAAAAGCACATCAGGCATTTTGCTCATAACAGAATCAATATATCAGGAACCTTGTTGCCTAAAGTGGCAATTTATCCTGCCTCCATTAAACAGGAACTCCAAACTTCTCTTGGGCAGCAAATATCACTGAAGTGTGGTTATCTCAAATATTTATTAGCAGTAAAATTCTCTCCACCACATTTCAGAATGAAAATCCCAAGCCAAATCCCAGGCCTGCCTCCAGATGCAGTTGAAGAAATTGAACAGAAAATTATTTGCTCTTTCTACAGCTTTAAAAAGTTACATGTCTCTGGGGAGAGGAGTGTGATGCATGTTAAATGATTATGGCTAATTTTAACGCTGAGACTGTAAAACTGTAGCAATGAAATGAGCCAATATTTTATCACTGAATGTATTTTGGTATAATATACCTACCTTGGTTATGTGAGGAAGTTTATGCTGGTTTATAACATAATCTTTAGGTTGGTGATCCTAATTTGCGTAGCCTAGATTAAAGCTGGGCTCTGGTTGCACTTAAGGTATACTGGCCAGAATTTGCCCAAAATATCTGATGTTGTCCTTACCATCGACAGGAAAAGGTGCATATGACAATTAGCATGCTTCACCTGATAACACAATTTTCTTTTCCTCCTCCTTACTATGTAAAGCCTCAATTGACCAAAAGCATGAATGGTGGCAAAGGCCAATATCTATGAGCCTATCTGGTGATAATCTTTTTTCTTTTTCTATTTTGTTTTTGGTGCCTTAACATCATTTTTGATTTCTGTTGACTGCACAAATCCCTGCAGTTTTTCTTGGCAAGATTTTGTTAGTGGTTTGCCATTGCCTTCTTTCTAGGGTTGAGAGTGAATGGCCCAAAGTTAACTAGCTGACTTTGTGACTAAAGGAGGACTAGAACTGTCTCCTGGTTCTAGCTTAATGTCTTAATTATTACACCAAATCGCAGCAAATGGGAAAGATAAAATTTAAAAGATGTATGTATGTATTCAACGGCACAGCACAGTGATGGCGAACTTTTTAGAGACTGAGTGCCCAAACTGCAATCCAAAATCACTTATGCATCGTCGGGTGCCAGGTGCGTGTGGCCCATTGGGTGGGCATGCCCATTGGGTGGGCGTGGCTGTGATGATAATGGCAGACTGGGTGGAACTAAAAAGTTCAATCAATCAATTCCAACTTTGCAAGATTTTTTTTCCCGCGAGAAGTTGAAATTGACTGATTGATTGAACCTTTTTTTTTTTTTGCACACGGCAGTAGAGGCCTAAAGCGAAAAGGTTTTATAAAACCCAGGTGAAGGCCTAGGACTGGGGTGACGGCGCGCGTGCCCAGAGAGGGCTCTGAGTGCCGCCTCTGGCACCCATCCATAGGTTTGCCACCACTGGCATAGCATATCAACTGTATTCAGCAAACAAGAAGTTTCATATTATATGTACAAATCCACATACAGATTAAAATGCACACATGGCTATTGTATTGTAGTATTTGAATAATTTGGATTACTACACCTTTGGTAGATCTCAATTATTGTTGCTCTAGCTGGTCTTTTACTCTAAGAAAAAGCAATGCTTTCTTTTGCTTAATATGCTCCCTGACTGCAGATATTGTCATTTATAAAATATTAGTTATGATATATTTTGCTTTAATATGGTCAATTGTGGTTTGTTCAATAGCAAACAATGTTTTACTGTAATGTATAGACTAAAGGATCTCGACAATAATAAATAAAAAGGCTCTTAGAAGATGGGATTTCTCCAATTCGCTGTGCAACCAATTTAGGATGTTTTGTTTACTTTTGCTTTTGATAACCATGACCTTATTGAACAATGGCTTCACATAACAACCACAGGATTCACTTAATGACCATGGTGATCTGCTTAACTACTGCCGCAAAAAGAGGTAATAAAATTGACTGTGTCACATGAACCGGTTTACAACTGTTGCAACCTATGACCATCATGGACAGGCTCATTAGTTGTAAATCGAGGACTATCTGTATATTGCCTTATGCTAGCAGAAAGTATTACTGACTGCTGCTTTTGTGTACAATAACCAGCCTTGTTTCAAATCCTGCAACCCAGCCTCTTAAACTACGCATCTGTTTTGACAGAATCTCTTCAATTTTTGACATTTCTATCCCTATCAATGTTTAGTTAATCTTCTATCATATTTTGGATTGCTTTGTCTGTTAGCTGGTCTGCATTACGCCTTATAGAAGCTGATTTTTCATTATATCAAAAATACAAATACTTTTACAGGTATCTTCCATTGCCCATTGAACCAAACTCCAAGGTTGGGGCATGTACAATATACCTTTTTGGATGAAAAAGGTACATGTATATCTGTGGCTAGTTGTTGACAGGGCTAAACTGGTGAGCAGAATAGTTATTTTTCAAACTTCTATAGCCACCCATCTTATATGTAGCTATGATTCTGTCTCATGAAAGCAATTAAAGCAGAAGGACGAGGGGGGACATGATAGCAGTGTTCCAATATTTCAGGGGCTGCCACAAAGAAGAGGGAGTCAAGCTATTTTCCAAGGTGCCTGAAGGCAGGACAAGAAGCAACGGATGGAAACTAATCAAGGAGAGAAGCAACCTAGAACTAAGGAGAAACTTCCTGACAGTTAGAACAATTAACCAGTGGAACAACCTGCCTCCAGAAGCGGTGAATGCTCCAAGACTGGAGGTTTTTAAGAAGAGACTGGACAGCCATTTGTCCGAAATGGTATAGGGTTTCCTGCCTGAGCAGGGGATTGGACTAGATGACCTCCAAGGTCCCTTCCAACTTTACTACTACTACTACTACTACTACTACTACTACTACTACTACTACTACTATTATAATATAAAACAAGATAAAGGGTAGAACAATTTAAAAACAATACAATGTAAATACAGCTCATAATCCCATTTATCGGAACAATCAGTAGATCCTCTACACTGGCTCCAGCATATCGCTGGGTCCCTGTGTCCATTGGCAAAACCATGTCTTCAGGGCCCTGCAAAAACCCAGCAAGGTCGAGGCCAATCTGATCTCTGGAGGGATGATATTCCATAGGGCAGATGCCATGGCAGAAAAGGCTCCTTCCCTGGGTCCTGCTACATGATACTCTGGCTGATGGGACTTGCCACATGCTCCTCCCGCTCAACCGGATTGGAATTGGTAGATGTTACTGGGGAGAGGTGGTCCTTCAAGTAACCTGAGCCCATGCCACGTATGGTTTCAGCATCAGGAATTTCCAATGCCAGGAATTGACCCTGGAACAAATTGACAGCCAATGAAGCTCATGCAGCAGAAATCTAACATGTGCAGATCATGGAGCACCTATAATAGTTTGTACAGCTGCATTTTGAACCAGTTGAAATTTCTGAATGCTTTTCAAATCCAGACCTAGGTAAGAGCACACTGAGTAATCCATATGAAATAACTGAAATATCAATGATCATGAGGAGGATCTCCTGGTCTAGGAAGGGGCACAATTGGTACACAACATCTATTACTTTTTTAATGCTTTTGGAGTAGAAAACAGGTAGGATTTTCATGAAGTTAGTCCTCATTTAGGAACTGCCTCATTTAGCGATCATTTGCACTTATGGTGATGAAAAAGTAGCTTCACAGCCATTTATGACCTTCTCAGGTTTATTAAGCAAAAGAAAGCTGAAGTAAGTTCACAAGCATAGTAGTGGTGTCACGTAGCAAGGACTTCACTTGATTTGCCGGTCTCAATTCTAGTCTCTAAATGAGCACTACTTGTATTTTAATTTCTAGGCAGAACAAATTGGTATCAACTGATAAAGCACAGATATAATCATATACAGATTTATGAAAAATATTTTTATTACATAACACCTTGTTTTTAACAATGTTGATTTCTTTTAAAATTCAGAATACCTGCATCATTCATGTAAAATAGCTTGATACAGTACATGGTATAGTTTTTCCTCAAATTCTAAGTTCTCCTAACATCATAATCCTTTATTAAGGGTGATCCCCCTCCAAACCAGCCTTTCCCATCCTGGGGGCCCTCCAAATGACCAACTCCCCCAGATCTAGCCATGCTGGCTGAAAACACGTGGAACTGAAATCCAATTCATCTGGAAAGTTCTAGGATGGGGAAGAGTGCCCTAAACAAACGTGCGAATACCTTTAAAAATATTTAAGAAAATTTAAAATCCACTACATCAAGCCAGCTCTCAAAAAGTCATGACAAACATATCTGGATGAATGCCGCACTGTTTTTTTTTTTTGCAGGGGAACATCACTCATGCTTTTTAACTTCCAAAGCATGCTCACAAATCAGTTAACACCAAGAGAGGGGAAAAACATTGCCTATGACAATCAGTATAGTTTGCTGAACCAAACAGCTTTATCTTAATAACACACTCATTACTATCAAATAGCAGCTTTAATACCAGTCAAGTCATAGATCTGAGAACAAAATAAACTTATGTTGAAAATTAATCTTTGGGAAGCTTGTAAATCTGCTGGGAAAAAATGTTTATGTTTCTTTTTATTATGTCTTTAAAAAAATCTCTGCAGCAAATTTGTTGGTCATAAAACATTGCTCAGTGTGGAAAATGGATCAGCCCACAAAGAAGTCACTAAAAATCAATGTATATCAAAATTCTCTCAATTGAAGCCATAGATAGTTTGTTTTCATCTCATTAACACATACTGTATACTTCAAATACCAGTTAAGAGATTTTTGTGTGTGTATTATTGGTCAGATAATGTTGTCAACATCAATAGAATTCACAACAACAAAAATGCTTGCCCCTAGCACATTTCACAGTTTCAACTGCTACAGACTGTCACTGAAAACAATGCATTGGTCAGTCTGAATCATGTCAAGTAAACTATGGAAGTAGCATATCCACAACACAAACTGTGCTAGTACTTTCTTTTCAAGTCTCATTCCATCAACAGGTACAATCTGAGGGAGGGACTACTCCCAGCCTGTGAAAAGTAGCAGAACGTGGCTATCAGACATTTTGACAGTTCCAGTACATTCTTGCAGCCCAAAGCCAGGTTCCAGGCAGACAGCAGCACGGCCAGTCCTGCAGTCTTAGCAACAGTGCATTGACTTTATTCAGGTGCAGCTCAGTACCGGTGTGTCTGATGAGAGTACTGTGGAGGCTGCTGGGAGGTAGTTGAATATCCCATGCTACTCTGGGGCTGTGATGTGCTTGGTCCAGGGTTAGGATAGGCAGCATGGGGGTTGGAACGCTGAAAGAGAATTACAACACAGTTGACATTGTATACAAAGTGCAGTTCATTTTAAGAGATGACAAAACATGCCTGATCCAAAGCTTAACCTTTGCTCCCGGTGACCAACTCAGATTGGATCCTGCAACATTATCCTGGGACACATATATTTACTTTTATTCGCAAAACATGCTTGCTTTGATTCATTCTTTAAAAATTCATAAGAACACTAATGCCAAAGATTAACCCCCACCACAACTATAACTGGTTTTCATATATACCAGGGGTGTCAAACTGTCGGCCTACGGGCCGGTTGCATCATATGGAGGCCACAGCTACCCCAACTCTGGCAATGCAAAAAAAGTTGTGATACGTCACGTCATGTGATGTGGCGAGTTTGACACCCGTGATATATACCAACAGAATGGCCATTTTTACATTAATTAAAAAAACACAAATTCTTGCCTATCCTCTTTAAGCAGTCTTGATGACAAATGGGTAATATTTCAGAAATATTTTGTCCATGTAATGAAACTACATTGAATACACTTTCCTGCTCTGGAGTATATGCTGAGTGTGGTAGAATGTGTCCCACTTAAAACCACGTATTTACCATGTGGGAGCATAAAAATGCATTAGAATATAGAAAACTTGAGAAATGACACTGATGGCATATAAATTTAAGATATTATTATTAATTTGTCTTCATCTTTTCACACATATAGCAGATAAAGTAATAATTTCAAAATTTCCCCAATGCCATTATTATCAGAAGTGTTTAAGATAGCAGATCTTGAGCTTTATTATATTCAACAATTGAATAGGAAAAGGTAAATCGTCTTTGATACAATAAGCTATTAACTCAGGAGCTACTAGTTTGGCCCTCCATAATAGTCCCAGTTCCTCATGAGAAAATGAATTGCCTGCTTATGAGCCTTCTCCAATAGCAAAGTTCAAAAGCATTAATAATCTTCCTATCCTGCTTCTTGAAAGCCCTACTTTCACTTCCATAGAATATCACAGGAAAAACCACTGCCTGCATGATTCTGATCTTTGCAGGTCACTGTGGCATCTAATTATGTTTTCCAGAGTCTTTATTGCTACTCTATCAAGGGCTAATTTGCAGGACATTTGTCTGCTGGTTCCTTGTGATAATTGATTGATAAAAAGCAACAGTTGTCCGTATCTTCACTGGCAATTCATTTCATTTTCATTTCTAATGGCTGTAGATTATTTGCACCTGTAGCTATCAATAAATAACTGCAGCTTTACACAAATGCACACAAAACACATATCTCTCTTTACTATGCTATGCTAATTGGCAATAATTTCAAAATACTCAGGAAAATAAATGCTAGATTAGAAAGAGATTCTGAAATGTGATTGCGAGTATTTATTTGAAAAAGTAAATTATTTAGATATCTCCTAGGAAGCCTACTGAACATGATAGAATTGCAGATATGTAAAGAAACATATTCACTTTCTCTTTATTAAAACTATGAAGTTATACTCCATGAATGACTTTAATAATTTAAAAATAACAGTTAAAACTGATTAACCTTATGATATGAAAAAATTACACATTGGACAAAATCTGCTTTAATACTGTACACTCAATAACCATATTTGTCACATATGACTTATATGCATGTTTCTTCTATTGAAAAATAGTTGTGTAAGGGTTTTTTTTTACAGAAACAATATTTATAGAGGAATATTATCATGGATAAAATGCTGCTCATTAATATTTTGTTTGAAACCCCAAAGCTCATCTTGTTAAGGTTATTTTGTTCACAGGGAAGATTCTACACCTTTTGATTCTTTTATGTACTTTCATTGATTCCAACATTTTTATTTGACACAAGGTTCGCAGATGTGTGACAATCTGAAACAGAAATATCTATTAAATGCCGGATTGCAACATAGCCTTGTCCTTTAGTCAGAATAGAGCAGCCTGCCACAAATGGCAAAATCCTTTCTATAAGAAAGCATATGAGTTGTGAAAAGCTGAGCCTTGGCCTTCTTTTTTGTGCCTTCTGCAAATAACTTCTACTGAACAGAGACCAAACCAAGGATATGCTAGATAAAAATATGGTGAGCAAAAGGAAAAAGAGTCAGGTTCTAATCTGCCTACTAAATACATGAATAAATCAATCGCCTAAATTGTCAAAAGATTTTAGCATCTGAATATGTAACCTGATTTTACTGAATAATACACTGGATAATTTTTTTTCTCTCAAAAGCTTTGATTCCTGAAAAACATTTGGTGATTATGAACATATAATTTCAGAATGACTGTATCAAGTGGGGATCTTGAGAAATAGGAAATTAACTTTTAATGACTGTAATGTATTTAATTGCATGTTTCCGACATGCTGCATGAATTCAAGAGGGCTAAAAGTGTTTTGTTCCTGATTTTTGTTTGTGCTCAATGTCCGATGCATCTCACTATAGTGTACAAGAACAATCAGTCAGCACTGATGGATTCCAGCTGCCCTGATACTATTTTTTCTATTGTCCCTTTAACCATGTTGTCATTGACTGCATCTAGATTTTCAGGAAAAATGTCCCAAGCAATTCACGATCTTGTATGCTGTAACAAGTTTATCAATCAGCTGAATGTAGTTTAGTGCCTTGTAATTGCCAAGAAAATTCTTAGCAACATCCTTAAATGCTTTCTAGGTGATTTTTATCTGGCCCCACTAACAGATCTTCGATTCACTTGTCACTGATGATGTATCTGATCTGTGGACCAACAAAATCCTTAATCTTGGCATTAGTTACTCTTGGAAACATGTCTCAAATAACATAAACATTCACTTTCCTAGTTCATTGCTTTTATAAAATTTTTGTAAAAATATTTTTGTTGGGTCAACAAGTGGTTCATGTGCCACATTTTTCTGTTCTGGAATCAAATTCCTTCAGGGTAGCCATTTCTTTTTAATGTAATGTGACTCTCTTGCACAACTGTCCCATTTACATATGTAACAACAATGTATCTGAGCTGCATTCCAAGCAGAAGAGGTTTTATATTCCAGTTATACTTGGTGTACCAGATGTGCTTCAACAACAGTTCCATGTTTTTATGTTTCATGTGTGCAGCATAGCCAACAGGTACCGAAGGATGTACATTGCTATTGTGTAAAAACAAGAGATTTTTATAAAATGGTTTGTGATATATTAAATTCTAGGTTATTTTTCATGATTGGCAGCCAAAAATCTGTAAGACACACCCAAAAATGCTCAGGAAGCAAAATCTTTGTTTTCATGAATCTTGGCAGGAAGGCAATATAAAAATGAAGACAATTTATGCAGCCTTTGTGGTATGCAGATTTCATTACTAATCTTTTTAAATAATAAAAGTGGATTTAAACAGATACGTGCCCAATGATTTTCTTGAAACGTGTGATAAAATAAATATTTCGCAAAAGTAATGCAACAAAGACTAGGAAAGAGAGGTGAAAAAGGCATACCTGATAATCTGAGGTCATAATGAGTCCACCTGAGGTAGTGGTAGGAGGAACAACTCTCACTTTTTTCAAAGGAGGCCCTTGTGTATGACTGTTGTCTTGATTCCCTGGATGACCAGTTCCATTTGTGTGGTTATTGCCCTGCTGCTGCTGCTGGTTCTTCTCAAGTGGTTAAAGAAAAAAGAAAAATACAACTCAGAAGCAGTTCAAACGCTGGCAATATGAAATTCTCTGTAAGGTCAATGGGACACCAAGGTGATACTAATTACATCACTGCCCAGATCTAAAGCAAAGACAACCTATCAAAATATTTACTCAGCCTATCAAAAATGTTTACTTGGAACTAAACTGAGATTACGTGTATAGGTAGTACTCGCTTATCAGTTGCTTAGCAACCATTTGAAGTTACGATGGACTTAAAAAATGACTTATGACTTATCCTCAAAGTTACAACTGCCACACCCACACCCGGTCACATTATCGCATTTCAGGTGCTTGGCAACTGGCTTGCAAATGTAACTGAATGCATGGTCACATGACCATGATTTGTGATGTTTTTGCCAGTTTCCAGAAAAAACTTCCCACTTGGGAGAATGGATTTGCTTAACAACCACGTGTTTTGCTAAAAGACTATAGTGCTTTGCTTTACCAGTCTCATAAAGACAATCATAAAATTGAGTCAGGCTGCATGGTGACCTGCTTAATGACTGCATCAACTTACAACCAAAATTCTGGTCCCAATTGTGGTTGTTAAGTAAGTAAGTTATACTAAGTAAGCATTTAGATTTGCAGCCATAATTACAGCTGAGTAATAAGAAAAGAATTTCTAGTCCTGATGATAATAAAAACTCTTCCTTTCCTCCAGGAGATAATCTTGCATTGTATTGTCTAAGGCAGAAGGTCTAAGGTAACCTTTTGGGCACCAGGGACCAGTTCTGTGGAGAGAGATTTTTCCGCAGACCAGAGGGTGTGTGGTTTTGTGTGCTGCCTGCATCTCATGGATGGGGCTTTGCTTGTTTGTGTGGACCGGTTGCTGGCATGCTGCGGCCTGGTACTGATCCATGGACCGGGGGCTGGGGACTCCTGGTCTAAGGTCTTCTATTGTATAGCAAAGCCCTGGATCTTGTACAATTGCACACTGCTGAGATATTTACTGTTACTGTCCTTTGTTCTTGTAATAGTGAAGTTTGTTTTCACAAAGTTTTATACAACGGTTGTGAAGTCTGCTACTCTGCAAATACCAGTATTTCAAATCACATTCAAATTAGGTATCCTCCCATCCCTCCAAATATCTAAATAAATTTGTATCTCTACAAATTATGTGAGTTGTCAATCTCTGACATTAAGCATTTCAATATTTGGTAGACATTCTTAAATTTCTCACTGTAATGTTTAGTATTGGAAATAATAGTGATAAATGTAATGACATTCCCATATTATCAAATATTCATTTTGTTTCCACAAGTGACATTTAATTCTCATATTCTGACAAGGAATAGTTCAATAAAAGTAATGCCCCTAAATATACATAGAAAAATACACTTCATGTCCTTATTATGTGGTCTTCATATACTAAATGATTTTAAACAGAACTATTAATATCAATCTAATTCTCCAAATCATAGACAAGTATAAAACTGTACAAGATGGGAAAAATTCTAAATGTACTTGTTTTGTCATAACCCTTGATGTGATACCTACTTTGTCTCCTTTGTCATCAGGCTCTTCTTCAGTTAAAAATTCTCGTTTTGGATATGGGATCTGACAGCCTGCAAACACACTGCAAAAGTCCATTTATTTAGTGTGTTAATGAAGAAATGTATGAAGGAGGATATCTGCAAGTACAGGTAGTCCTCACTTACTTTCTTATTTAATGACTATTCAAAGTTATTATGGTGTAAAAAAAATAGCTTTGTGACCAATCTTCATATTTATGACCACTACAAAGTCCCACAGTCATATAATCACCATCTGAGCACTTTGCAGCTGGCATGTATTTATGATGGTGGTAAAGTCACTTGATCGCCATCTGCATGCTTCCCAACTGGTTTGTGACAAGGAGAATTAATTGAGAATGTGGAATGAAAATCAGAAGACTGTGCTTAATGATTGAATGGGAAGTGATACTGTAAGTCTCTAGTGGTCACATAATTTGTGGTGCTTAGCAATAGATTTGCCAGTTAAATAGCGGTCACTAAGTGAGGACAATCTGTATTCATTTTCTTCCCTATAATTTGTAACTTTATCTTAAGAACAAGTTTCACCCCCATGATTAAAAGTGGTAATAAAGTATTTTTCACTTTGAACTAAGTCCTGCTTCATCAGTTCTTTGCAGTTTGATTTTAGGGATTTTGTGTAATCGTTAAGTGTTCAATGAGAGCTTTGGGGGTGGAGGTTAGCAGGCCCGTGTTCAACAGCCCCCATGGGTGTCCCCTGGGCAATGGTGATGTCACTGGCTAATCCCTTCAATGGAAGTGCCTTAAACGATGCTTCTGACATGAAAGAGACAGGACCCCACCAAGGCATCCAGATATTGGTTTATGTCTAGCATGGCTTCTGCTGATTTACAGCAGAACCATGTAATAGAATCATTGTCACCAGCACAATTCTGTAACCAGAAACCCCAGTGTGGCACACTCACAACAATATACTCTGAATCTACAGATGGTTCCCCCAATTGGCTTTGTAGATTGGCTTTGAAATATTGGGGCAAGATGGTAGCTTGTGTATTCCTTGGCATAATTGCTAGAAAGTTGAAAAATAATCACTCAGTTGTGGTCAGCCTTGCAGATTGTCAGTTTACAGAGGTGATCCAGTAGTTTACTATTGTAAATTATATTAAAGTCTAAGGCTGTACATTACAGTGCTTCAGGTCTGGATACAGCATTCATTAGAAACTCCAAAATCCCACATACATCAGGCTGTTCTGTTAGGGTGACTAAAATAGCTTACAATTGACTCTAGATGTTCGCCTATCCATGAAAGTTATAATCGCTGCAGGTCCTTAGTTCCTGGTGACAGGTACATAAAAGCTCTTCAAGAGAACTCAGTTTTACTTGGTATTATATATGAATCTTGCATGCCACGTAATACTGGTTTCTTACCCTGTCAATATATTCTTTTCACCTAAATAAAGTACAAAAGGCTGTGCTTTTTCAGCTTTTAATTTCAGTCCCCGTGAAGTCAAACATTACAGAATTGTTTATAACTTTTTAAAAATAATTCTTAACCTTTCATTTTATCATTTATATCACTATTCAGAACCATTTTTTTCTCAGGATATAAAGATCATATGTTAATGTTACATTCTTGTAGTCTTGAATGAAAAGGCAACATATAAACCTAATAAATCAATCCTTATTCTTTAAAGTACAGGGCTCCATATAGCTCTTAGGGATTGGAAAGAAAAATTTCTATTGAGGTGGGGCTGGTCCGTCACTGAAGTGGGACAAGACTGTTATAGTCAATAAACAATAACACTTCTGTGCTGAAAAATCTATAAAATCTAAAATACCCCAACTAGAAGATCCCAGAAAACCTGAGCTAATGATTATTAAGAATTATTCATTTGGCTTCAATTATTCTCTTTGTACGAAATTGCAATTTATATCACAGATTTATAAAGAAAAGATATACTAATTAGATAATATCATTTTATATTGAAAGTGGGAGGTCTAGCAGGCACGTGGCTGATGACTATATATGATGTTCTAATCAATTTGTAAATGAATAAAGGATTAATGCTACAAACTAATGTAATCAGGGACTCATAAAACAAAAGATTAATAGAACATTATTTTAAAATGGCAAATGGCATAAAAAGACATTTTTTTCTTTGTCAAGAGTGAAATATCATTCACTGTTATTCTCAGGAATCCCAGCTCCACTCCCTAATCTTCTCCTAAACATTTAAAACATTTTAATATCCTTCCTAGTTTAAAATATTTAGGAAGCATTAAAGAAATATGAATTCTGTATCACTTACTCAGATGTCGGAAGTGGATCTTCTAAGAAATAAGGATCCTGCATAGCCTGTTCTGAGGTAATTCTCTTTATTGGGTCCATAGTAAGCAATTTCTGTAGCTAAGTACAATTAAAACATAAGATCTTCAGACCCAGAAAATATTCCACCACTCTGTGAATATATGGATCTTCCTTTCATGCATCTTCAGAATCAACAAGCCACCCCTGTCATCCTATATACCTTGCATACAGAGGATCCTAAATTCAGTCCCCAAGCTCTGCTCGAAACCCAGGACAGCCATGGTAAATCAATCAATAATATGGAATTTTTCATTTCCCCTCCCCATCTGAAGGTAAACAGAACCAGTGCTTGTTATTGAGGAGAAAAGCTTGTCTCCAGTTGTTTACAGATAAAATTTGGACCTAGCAAAACTGATTGCTTGTTGCAACATAAAAATAAAATTTACATTTGAAGATTTCATTCTCATTGTTCTTTTTTGCATAATCTCCTCACACTTAATAACCAAAACTTAGAAATAAGTGTATTTATGAAAAACCTATTAGGGGCACTTCAGATTACTTTTCTAAGGCTTCTATCACTTTGCAATTGAAAGCAAATACATTTAACTCTATAATAAATACTCTTCTGCAGATGTAATGAAAAGCACTTTAAACATCTCATATGATTGTTTTTGGAAATTATGTAGGAATTCAGTCCTGAGTGATCTGTCATGAACTTACCAAATGGAATGCTTTACTATCCGGCTTAACTTTATGTTTTTCCATATATTTGATAAGGCTGCAGTTGGTATATCTGAAAGAAAACACTGGTTCATAATAATCCTGACATTAAACTGAAAATAAAATTTGTATAAGGGGATGTTATAGAATTAGCAGAACTGGCCTCATTCAGTTTAATTGCTATGAGCAGTTTATCTGTATTTTAAAATGATGCCAGAGCTCTGTGGAAGAAGCCTAAGAATACACATTCCTTTATATGTGCCAGATGGAAATAGCTTCCCATATGTAACACATGAAATAAACAAATGCGAAAAGTTGTTAGCAATTATTTAGTATGTCTTTTGTACAAAATTTAATTCACATTTCTGAAGGTGAGGCATTTGATAATGGCTTCTATCAAAGCCAAATCTTTACATTTTATATCTGCAAGCTAAAAAGCTATACTTTTGTATGCAACAAATAATTTCTTATTAAATCAAAGTAGCTTCAAAGTTATACAAAAAGTGGGCTAAGCAGATACTATTCCATCCTGATACTCTGAACGGTGGCCCAAACAGGAGTTATTTCCCTTCTGATCATTTGATATGGCTTAGTATCCAGACCAGTGTTTCTCAACGTTGAGAACTGATGTGTTGACTTCAATGCCCAGAATTTCCCAGCCTACCCTTCCTACTTTCTTGTCCCCACTGTTATTTTGCTTACTTTGCACTGGGCAAACTAACCATCTTTGTTTTGGTATCAAGGGGAAGGGCCAATCATCAGAGGGTAGAAAAAAGTTTGCCAGAAAACCAGTTTAGTGAGTGTACAAATTCATGAACTTGTAGCATTGTCAAAATTTCTTAGATTTTCACAAAACTTACGTATTTCTTCTGAAATCTTTCATTAAAGTTGAATGTTCAGGCATCTTTTTAATATCTTCCCAATCTTTATCTATGAAGTGAATATCAGTATAATTTCATCCTTCTTAATACAGAACTAGGGTACCATTACCTAAGCACTGAAAATTATTATCTTCTCTATCCTCTTCAGTTTTCACTCTGGGTAAACATCCTCTTCTCATAGTTTTTATTAACACAAGAACATGAATTTTATTTTACTTATTTACACTGTATACTTTGCCTTATTAAAAAAGCACTAAGCACTGTACAGTAAATAAACAATATACAGGTAGTCCTCGACTTACAACAGTTCACCCGTTCAAAGTTACAATGGTACTGAAAAAAGTGATTTATGACCTTTGCAGCATTCCCCATGATCATGTGATCAAAATTCAGATGCTTGGCAACTGATTCATATTTATGACCATTGCTGTATCCCAAGGTCATGTGATCACTTTTTGCAACTTTCTGACAAGCAAAGTCAATGGGGAAGCCAGATTCACTTAAAAACCAGGTTACTAACTTATCAACTGCAGTGATTCACTTGACAATTGAGGCAAGAAACATCATAAAATGGGGCAAAACTCACTTAAGAAATGTCTCACTTAACAAGAGAAATTTTGGCCTCACTTGTGGTCATACGTTCAGGACCACCTGTAATCCGATATAATTTGCAAGTTGTTATACTAATTTTCTTAAAAGTTTTGAATTGATTTAACATAAAGCTTTAAAACTAATGCAGCAGTTACCGATGACTTCATTAGCTTCTTGATTACTATAGTTTAAAGTTTAATTTGGTTCCCAGGTTATATAATTTTGTAATATTAAGAAAGTAAGATTGAAATATTTCCAAATGGTATTGATATTGGAGAGAAATAAATAGATAGGAGCTCAATTTTAACTCCTACCTAAATCACAGGAACTTTTTCTTCTTTTTTTATCCGTTTTTGCTCTTTACTGAATTCTACTCTCCTTCCCTCTTAAAATTAAAATACCAGTCATGGCTTTAGTTAATTGATCATGGTGAAATGCAATCAAGACCTTTCCTCAACTGCTGATGATAAATGAACTGCATCATGATGTGCTATTAGTTCCTGGGAATTGGGTGGCATATACACTTATACCTGAGCATTGACAAAAATTTCTACCTGTCAATTAACTACAAAAAGCCACACTGCTTGTATCCACATATATACTATGCCAATGCATTAGGACATTCTGAGTTCTTTGGAAGAACTCGATGCAAATGAAGGCCAACACGAGTAAAGAACTGGGAACTGTGATTTCATTTTGTGGTATACGTAATAGTAATAATATATTTACTTTAGCACTGCTTTTTGTTTCATGTCTACCATTTGCAACGTATTAAAACATCCATAGTGATATTGTTTTAACCATTGAAAGCCAAAATATGTCTAATTTACATACATCAGCAGTAATAAAAACAGAATATATACCTGCAGGAAATCCCATTACATTGAATATTCTGTCCAGCTGATCATGATGATACGGATTACTAGTTTTTATATCCTCTTGTCGGCAGTGGAATATTGGCTCTGATGTTAGCAGTTCTGCAAATATACACCCTATAGCCCAAATATCTTTACAAAAAACGAGGGAGGAAAATAAAAAAGGCATTTGTGCTCATAAAGAAATAATTATACTTCCAAGCATTCCCAACTAACATTTCAGTTGTTATGCTAATGTCAAAGATTCTCCTGTATTTTCATATCATCTCTTACAATTCTAGTTACAACAGAAGAATAGACAATTGCTCACCTAAGCAAGAACTAGTACATTTGTAACCTGTAACTAATTAATGCATTGTACCACTTTGTCTTCTGTTAAAATATTAAAGCTTTCAAGAGAAAATTCTCAATTACAGCAAACACGTTGGAAGATGTTTTAAAATGCCATTTTTAAAAATAAAAAATCCCATGATTTTAAACTTTGATAAAGTATCAAAAATTGAACAATTCCTTAAGATTTCAAAACTCACTTTTAAATATTATGGGCTATAACTAATACAATTCTATTATTTGCAAATTCTCAAAACTACTTCAGAAGATCTTCAATCTTTTGTAATGGATAGCGATAGCAGTATGGGGAAAGAGATCTATTATGCCAGATTTCATTCACTCACAGAATTAGGTATAATTCATTACTATGCAAAACTGAACTGACTGGGGATAATTACAAGCTTGACAAGATTTTATTTTTTGAAATGAATCTCTTCAATAAACTGAGCAATCATAGGATAAGAAGTCTAATTATGGATTAAGAGCCTATGGCTGAGAGCATGAATATGACAATTCTCATAGACAAGGCAATGAAGCAGTACCCAACTCCAAGAATTTTCAGTGCTATTTATGTTTATAAACAGGGTTCCAGATGTCATCAGATTATTCAGGACAGAAAAAAATCTAAGATGTGTGAATGTGGAACTGAATTAAAGGTAAACTAACAGGTAAAGGGCAGTTACCATTTAGTTTCACATAGTTAAAAAAATAATGAAAAAGACAAATCCCTAAACTAAGAATACTTGGAAGGGAAGGGAAATAAGCAATACTGTCTTGTGTTTATTTATAGAGTTACCTCTTTTTATAAATCAGTTAGAATTCAGAAACACTTGGTAATAGAAATGTTTAGTAATAATGTAATTAAAACTAAATATATTATTTTAGTTCCAGGAATCAGGCTATTAGAACCAAATCATTGGCTCCAAGGTGAATGATTGGAGCAAGGGTGTTTTTTATCTGCCCTTGAGGGAACATATTACTATTGTTTAGAAATCTGAGGAAACTAAATATCAGCATCCAGTTTTTGTGGATTTGAACCACTTTGATCTTAAATCTGGATTCAAAGCCAACAATCTCCTGTTGTTCTATAATAAAAGTCAATTTAAGTGCTAAATGTTAGGGACATTTATTTTCAAAACATGGAACATAATCAACAAATTAAATAGGGTTTTTGCTAATTAAGTGTGAAGAACATGTTTAGGCAATTGAAAGAAGTCTATATAAGATATGGCATAGTCTTTCTATGCAAAAACAAATAAGTGAGTCAGACTTAAATAATACAATATTCCTAACTTAACAATGACAATCACATTACTTACCAATAGCTTTGGTATAGTGTCTTGCTCCAAGCAGTAATTCTGGAGCTCGATACCAGAATGTAACAACTACTGGATCCAAATCAGCTAAAGGCTTCAAAGGTGAATTAAATAGTCGGGCAAAGCCCATGTCAGCTGTAAAATGAGGGAAATTAAATTTTAACATATAGGTTGCTCAATACAAACTGATTTGAGTTCAAATAGGCAGAAATTCTATATAATTTAACTTCTGAATATATTGAACTTATTTTGAAAGAATTGTACAGAGTATATTGTATGATTAAATCACACTAATATGAACTCTTTGTCATGCAGGATATCACCCATATTCTGATCAGTTCTTGGAAAATTTGAAAATCTGGAACTGAATCACTGGAAAATGGTAAGAAGATTTTAATGCATATAAAAATATTGATGCATGTTAAGACTTAAAATATTTATAATACCAAATTAGTAACCTGAAAGAAACAGTTCAATTTATAGCAACCAAGGCAATAAAGCAACTAACAAATTAATAGAACCTACTATTCAAGGGTAGCAGGATTCTTCTTAAGCTAGGAAAACATATCTGAATTCCTGGTGTGTTCACTTAGTTACCTAATTCTTCTGTACTGTGATGGATTTATCATATTAAAATAAACTATGCTTGCGTGTATTTAAACAGCTACAGATTAGTAAAATATATCACTTGCATATTGCTGTGTTTAATGCAAATATAATGCATTTTTCAGTAGAAATTCCAATAGAACAGAGAATCTGAGGTTGTAATTATAGGGCACACAACAAACAAAAGTTTTTTTAAAAATATGAAACCTAAGCATGTTTCAGGAGGAAGGTACCAGATATTTGGATATTCATTAGAAAAAATCCCATTCATTTGCTCTATAATATGAAGGCTTGTTTAACTATATGGAACCCTATTTAAACCTCTATTATATTTTATTTTAAAAATTAATTTTGTTCTGCATTAGACAATGAACATTAGCTGCTGATAAAAGCAAATGTTGACAGATCACCTTTGGCTGCATGGAAAATGGGAGAAAGAGAAGGATAGTGTCAGAATATAAACATCTGATATTTTTTTAAAAAAAAACTTTAAACAGCAAAATACCAACATGATTATTGTTTATCAATCCTCAACTTTATCACACTTTTGAAAGGTAGACCTGCTGTTACTGACATAGGATGATTTAACTGAATTGGAAGAAATGCTCTTTCAAATCCAATAGTAATGTGTAACTGTTTGGGAGAGCAATAACATTTTTCAAAATATTGTAAATAGTTCACGTTTGCAAGAAAATAGGTGTCAATTTTCAAATAATATTTGATAGGTTACCTGCATCACAAGAAATATCAGTGCAATTAATGTTAAAAGTGCCATCTGTCCTCTGCTATTAGATCATTATGTTTCACTGACAAGAGGACTTAAATCTGTTAGTGTTAGTATAATTATTTATTTACAGATCTAAGTGACTGAGTGTTCAGTTTTAGCCTAATTCTATTTCTTTCTAACTGAAATATACATTGGTTTTAAAGAGGACCAGCTATTTTTAGCAGACTGCTGTTCAACAGTCTCATCTAATGAAGATCATGTTAATTCCATGTAAATTCATCTTAGAAAAGTAATTTAGAGAAAGGGAAATTAAATTATCTTTAAACGTTCTGCAATAATGTCTGGATATATCTGCTTAAAGATTCAAGATGCACATTAGGCATTTGCTGATGCATATGTCCTCAGGACACTGACATGCAGTCATAATATGCTTGATTATAACATGTTGTTTTACTATTATATTAGATGTTGTTTTAATATCTTGAAATAACTTTTTAAATAGAATATAGAATTTCCAGGTTACGAAAAGTAGTTTCACCAGAAATAAAAATGGTACAATATTCACAGTTTTTTCCTATTAAAAATATGCAGTTTTCTCTTTGTTTCCTATGACTGAGGAATTAATTTAGCTTTTCATAAGTACTTTTCCAAATATAACTGTTAAATTTATTATTAAATGTTAAAATTACTGAGGAAAATTACAACATTTTTAATGAAAGCAGAGCCCAGTTTAGGTTCTCCCAGCCTATAACCTGCTCTAATGTTGTCCAACATGAACATATGTTACCTCTCTTCATTTGATCTGTGATCTGGTAGATTTTAATAATAAGTATTGACCTATGCACTGTTAGAACATTCTGTCTTAAATGCTACACTGGGACTTATCAAAGATATAAACATACCAATTTTTACTCTTCCTCGCTCAGGACCTTCACCCATAACTAAAATATTAGCAGGTTTCTGTGGAAAAAAAAATAAATATACAATACATATACCAAAGTATACCTAAACATTTGTGGCTGAAATTAGCTTTACTTTTCCAATTTTAAATAAAAATGCAGTGGAATGTTAAAAGTGATAAAGCCTGTACATTATTAGTTTGTTGTAAGGCTACATGAGCAGCCAAATAATTTCCTTGACAATTTTTTTTACCTCTTGTGTTCTCACAATAGCTCCTCAGATGGGAAGCTACGTTTCAGAACACAGAGAAAAACATGTTTCTCCTGCCTCCAACTTCTAACATTAGCCAAATACAGAAAAGCAATGTACATTTCTTCCCAAGAAACAATGTAAATATAACTATACAATATTTTATATATAACTATGTGTTATTCTAAAATTAATCTCTCTATTGAGCATTGTGCTACCCGTGCCTTGCCTCTGCAGATATTTCATTTTTAGAAAAACGGGTGCTAGTTTGATATTTTAAAGGCTTATTTCATGGAGTTTGTTTTTCTTCCGATGTTTTTTTAATCTCATCTACTTGCCCAATATATTTTCCTTAACAATATTTTTAGAAATTCCTGTAAACAACTTGCACAATTGCTTTTAAAATGTTACTGAGCTATGCCAATATTAAATTGCTATTTTCTTATTTAAATGTTGCTAAACCTATAAAAAAAACCAATAATAATTGGATTATATTGGTCCTAATAGTGTAAATTCAGTTCAAACTTTTTTCTCTGAAATCGGTTTAAAGAAATGACTCCTGTTCATTCGAGAAATCTGTCAGGAAAAGATACAACCCCTTGAAATTCACTAATATTTCAACATGCATGAATATTGTCATATTAGTGAGGCAGCTAGCTATATGGCAACATATGAATTTTAAGATACATATTAACAATTAAATGTTTACAAAAATATACGACAATAATAAAATTTCCTTTGACAGGAAAAGATATACAACAGATTTGAAAAGGATTATGTATGACTGCATATTTAAGCAGATATTCAAAGAAGACTGCAGGTGTGTGCTAATATCAAAAGAATGGTTGTAATTATCACAAGGCACTGTTAGACTATGCAGCTAACAGAGTACAGAGAAGAGCAACAAAGATGATTAGGGGACTGGAGGCTAAAACATATGAGGAACGGTTGCTGGAATTGGGTATGTCTAGTTTAACGAAGAGAAGGACGAGGGGGGACATGATAGCAGTGTTCCAATATCTCAGGGGCTGCCACAAAGAAGAGGGAGTCAAGCTATTTTCTAAAGTGCCTGAAGGCAGGACAAGAAGCAACGGGTGGAGACTAACCAAAGAGAGAAGCAACCTAGAACTAAGGAGAAACTTCCTGACAGAACAATTAACCAGTGGAACAACCTGCCTCCAGAAGCGGTGAATGCTCCAACACTGGAAGTTTTTAAGAAGAAACTGGACAGCCATTTGTCCGAAATGTTATAGGGTTTCCTGCCTGAGCAGAGGGTTGGACTAGATGACCTCCAAGGTCCCTTCCAACTTTATCATTATTATTCTTATTATTAAAGCTCTAGTGGTGACTGATATAATTATAAAGAAATCAAGGAACAATACATAGAATTGCTATATTGCCTTTCTACTATGTATCAGTGCAGAAGTAACAGGTCTTTGATGCTCCCTGAGCTTGATTGTTTTCTTGTAGATGTTTCATTACCCAAACTAGGTAACATTATCAGTGCTAGCAATACTAGCCCTAGTTTGGATAATGAAACATTTGTAAGAAAACAATCAAGCTCAGAAAGCATCAAGGTCCCCTCATTTCAACCCTGAGATACAAATATTCTCCTTTATTGGTAGAAATAACTTATCTCTTTATAAGGATAAAAATATCTAAAGGTAAAATATTAAAGTTTAAAAAGCTTTATCTTTGCTTTTTTTAAGTCTGAATGCTGGTGTCTACCATTGTCATCATACCAATCTAGACCCTCTCCAGTCGGGCTTCAGGCCGGGATACAGCACGGAAACGGCATTGGTCACGTTGGTGAATGATCTCTGGAGGGCCCGGGACAGGGGTTATTCCTCTGTCCTAGTTCTTTTGGACCTCTCAGCGGCTTTTGATACTGTGGACCACAGTATCATGCTGCAGCGTTTGGGTGGGTTGGGAGTGGGAGGCAC
>NW_015386853.1:810119-875784 GCF_001527695.2 Protobothrops mucrosquamatus | reverse complement strand
CCATCGCTGACTATAGGGGGCGAAACACTGGCTCCCTCGGATCGGGTACGCAACTTGGGTGTCCTCCTGGATCCACGGCTGACACTGGATGATCAGTTGGCGGCCGTGACCAGGGGGGCGTTTTATCAGGTTCGTCTGATTCACCAGTTGCGACCTTTTCTGGACCGAGACGCCCTACGCACGGTCACTCATGCTCTTGCCACCCCCCGCCTGGACTACTGTAATGCTCTCTACATGGGGCTCCCCTTGAGGAGCACCCGGAGGCTCCAGCTAGTCCAAAATGCGGCCGCGCGGGCGGTGTTGGGAGGGACTCGACCCTCCCATATAACACCGCTGCTGCGCGAGCTGCATTGGCTGCCTGTGGCCTTCCGGGTGCGCTTCAAGGTGTTGACTATCATCTTTAAAGCGCTCCATGGCATCGGACCCGGATACCTTCGAGACCGCCTTCTGCCGCAGACTACCTCCCATCGACCTGTACGCTCCCACAGAGTGGGTCTCCTCAGGGTGCCGTCGGCCAGACAGTGCCGGCTGGCGACCCCAAGGGGGAGGGCCTTCTCTGTGGGAGCTCCCACCCTCTGGAATGAACTACCGCCAGAGATCAGGGTGATACCTGATCTCCCTTCCTTCCGCCGCGCCCTTAAGACATGGTTTTTCCAGCTTGCAGGACTGGCCTAGGGTAATTTTTAGAGGGGGTTTTAATTATATTTTAATTAGACCATACTTAAATATTTCCTTTTAATTAATTTTAATTCTGTAATTGTTATCTGTGTATTTTTTAATCGATTGTCAGCCGCCCTGAGTCCGCAAGGAGAAGGGCGGGATATAAATTTAATTTAATAATAATAATAATAATAATAATAATAATAATGATTTGATATGTTGGAAAATTCTTTTGAGCTGCTCATTTTTACTATTTCTATGCATAATCTTCATTAAGTTCACAGAAATGGATTTTCCTTCCATTTTAAAAATAGAGAAAACAATTGATAAAAATGTTTGAGTAAATAGTTAGACATAAAAATAACAAAAGGTTTTGTGATATCTAAATGACTATCTATCCCATATGCTTTCAGATACATGCATAAAATGTTACTTTCTATCAGATTTATTTAATCACCAGAAGTAAACTTGGATGAGGAAAAAAATCATAAACAGTGAGAATTATAAACAAATGAAATACACATGGAAGTCTGAGTTATTTATTACCGGTTATCATTCACGGAACAATGGCGAAACTGATTTACACATGTCATTAACAATCAGAAGACTGTTATTTTCTGTCCTCTGAAAACTTTTGGTCCTTTAAATTTATATATTTATAATCAACAAAATTCCATTAGCTATATATCAAAAGATTTTGTTGAGGAATTAATGAAAATGGTTCTAAAATACATCCTAACAAATTTGTGAATGTTTTCATAAATTTGAATCCTGGAGTACAAAAGGTTTAATTTAGATCAGAAATGAATAATCCTGAAAAAAATAACAGAGCTTCACTTTGCTAATTATTTACTAATTGTTCTTTTCCACATCTCCAAATTCAAATTCAATACTGATTGTACATTTTGGGTAAGAAATAGATAATACAATTAGGGTTTATCTTCAGCAACAATGCACTTAACAACTACACCATATGCAATGATATGACATTATTCACAGATGATTAATTTCTCTCTTCAGGAATAACATAGTTAATTTAATTTTATTTTCAAAGCCTCCAACTTTTAATAATTTTTCCTGCATAGCATACACTTCATTTCCAATTCTGTTTGCTATTCTACCTTATTATAGTTAACAGATAGGTTTGCTACAGTATTTTATACAGATTGTCATCTATAATGCCTGATCTAATATCTGCATAAAAAGGCAAAACCAAAGACATATAAAAAGAAAACTCTCAAAACAAGATTTCATTTCACAAGCAGACTTACATAAAATCTAAATTTATATATACTTCTGCATTTATGCTTACTGCTATTTCCAAGCAAAACTCACTGACAATTGAAAGCAAAACCTGGATTCAATGTAAAGCAAAATAAACATGAAAACATAAAACACAAAATAAACATAAAAAGCAATAACAGGACATAGATTGTATACAAGGATTAAGTGCAAACACAATTAAGATATATGTATAAGCTAAAAATTATTGATAACTGTAACAAAAATGTTTTTATTTAGTTGATAATAATAAGAATTGTACTAGCCCAATAGGAGATAGCAGATATTAATGGAAAAAGAGAGGAAATATTTGATGTTGTAATATGAGATTTATATTAAATACTTATGTACGCTATTGAACTATTGATCAACCCAGTCATCACGTTGCTTTTTAAATACTCAATTGTAAAATGAGAAAATCAATAACATATTATAAAAAAAGAGCTGAATTCAAATGGTGATTTAATTTTTCCTTGAGTGATGGTATTCCCTTGCTTGCCCTGAAGGAGACAGTGGTAAGTCCCCTGATTGCTAGATGCCAAAACTGTTGTATCTAAGGAAGTAGTACAGCAACTCCAGAGGAACCTGGAGAAAACAGATGGCTCTTTGATGAGCTTTGGTCGGACCAAGATTGGATTGGATTCTCCTGGTCCTACTTAATTTCTCAGAAGAATTCTGGGCAGCTATGGAGACTTGAAGTGGGAGCACTGTACTGTACCAGTTCTCTTCCTTCTTCTGAAGTGGTTTCCAGTTGGTGTTGGTAGGTGGAAAGAGTTTTAGCCCAAGGCCTTTGCTAATTCAAGGTTTCACAGTTTAATGTCAACATGAGGTTGCTAGGTGAGATCATCCATCAGGATAGGTTATTTCCAGTATGCAGATGACACAGAGCTTTACATGTTGTTCTCTAAATGAATAGGCAATGTTGCATAACTCCTATCTATTGCTGTAAGTACATGGATGGAAAGGAGCAGGCTTAGGCTCAGGTCTACAAAGAGTGAGTGGTTTGCTTTCAAAATACTTCCAGTCTAAGGGATTTATCTTCTTGAGTTCCTGATGAGTTTGCGTTTTTCCAGCTGGCACTCTGAGACTCCCATTTAATGAACAGATGGTGGCCATGGCCATGAGGATCTTTACACTAATCAATCTTGCATTCAAATTACAACCTTTTCTGGACTGGGATGTCATGTTCCAGTTTGGACAACTGCAATATACTACCTTTGATGAGCACTTGGAAATTTCAACTGAACTAGAATGCAGTTGTATAAATAACTGTAGGCATTCCATGTTTTGTCCATGTAGTATCTCTGCTCTTGTGCACAACACCTGGCTACCACAGGGCTTCAATGTGCAATTCAAAATGTTGATGGTTACCAATAAAGTATTTCATAGCTTAGGATCTGGTTACCTATGGGACTGCAGTTCCCTTGATATTTTTGCCTTAGCAGTAAGATCTGATAGAATTGTACAGCACTGTCATCTCACAGGACTTAGGAGAAGCACCTTCTTTGTAGCTACACTTGCCTGTGAAACAGCATTCCCTAAGGCCCATATGGCTCCACCCCTGCTGTGCTTTTGTAAAGTTGATTAAGCAGGCTTGCCGTGATCCACTCCCTGATAACCTACCTTGATTTTATGACTGCAAATGACTTATCATTTCCCTTATGTGCTAAACAGAACAGAACAGAACAGAACAGAACAGAATAACAGAGTTGGAAGGGACCTTGGAGTTCTTCTAATCCAACCCCACCCCGACTCAGGCAAGAGACTCTATACCATTCCAGACAAGTGGCTGTCCAGCTATCTTAAAGCTTCCAATGATGGAGTACCCACAACTTCTGAAGGCAAAGTGGTCCACTGGTTAATTGTCCACACTGTTAGGAAATTTCTCCTTAGTTCTAGGTTGCTTTTCTCCTTGATTCGTTGCCATCCATTATTTGGAAAATAGGTTGACCCCTCTTCTTTGTGGCAGCCCCTCAAATATTGGAACACGGCTATCATGCCACCCCCAATCCATCTTACATTATATATTATCACTCTTTTATATTATATATTATTATATCACTCATGATAATATATACTACGTATATGATAATATATATCATAAGAGTTCATGTATATATTTATATATATACTCTTAAGAGCTAGTATGGTGTCCTATTCATAAGCCTACTAGGAAGGTGGATCAGGATCAACTTTTCTTACTGGTATTTACATTATTAAGAAACTCTTTCATAGGTATTAACTCCCCACTTATCTCATAGAAAACTGTTAGGAAAGAAAATGAAAATATGCTACTTGGGAGATATTTGGAAAGGATGGGACTCTTACAAAGGCAGCATCACAATCCAAACACACACAAAAGAATAGAAAGGTTTTGTACACCTTCTATATTTTACCATCAATTTTCTATATTGTATTATTTTTACAAGTCGCAAGTACTGAATTTGCAAGCACTTTATAATGCTAATAAAATATCCCCATGCCACTATCTTGTGTTAGAACCCGCTCAGAAAAGTCTTGTTTGCATTATTTGCTAATATTTTATATTATAAATCATATGGCATTGTGTTTTACTCTTTCTGAAAATAATGAAATGCTTATTATTCAAAATAAATAAAGCCTTCAAGTCCACAAGTAGCAGTAGTAAATTATGAACAATCTGCAATACATATTGTGTAATATTTTAGACAGTGAAAAAATATCACAAGGATAACACCTTTGTAAGATAGTAATTATTCCCACATTTCAGATCAATTCATACAAAAGAGTTTAAGGAATTCATTTATAGGTGAGAGTATTTTTATACAGAAAGCATAAGAATATTAAGCTTTTATTCTAAGTGCTGCTTATTATTGCATTGCAAGACATATCAATCCCCGATAGAAAATTGATCAGTGGAAGGTTTTTTTATATTTGAGAAACATAAGGAGGAGGAACATAAGACATTATCTAAGATTTGACTGCTATTAGCTGATTGCTATTAGCTGTTTAGGTATAATTTAAATCATTAGTATGAATCTCTCAAAAATTTAGCACATAGTCTGCACATTTCACATGCAGATTTGATTTCTTGTGCTAACTGAAGCAGCAAGACAAACTAGAAACACTGCTTTGTTTAGAATTGTATGCAATTCAATATTCTTGACTTGTTTTCCCCTACTAAGCAGTTATAAACCCAAGTGATAAACGGGAATCTGTTATGTTCAATTATTGTCACAGGTAGAAGGAACCAAGACATAGCAAGCCAAAAGTGTGCACAAACTTATCTGTTGAATAATGATTTTATTCAGTTCACCCTATTTTATTTATATATTTAGATTTAATAAATCTAAAGCGGTCTAACTCAACTCTCTAACTGTGATTCTGGATGGCATACAATAGAAAAGTGATAAACCAGAAAAAAAATCCAAACAACATGAAACAAACACTATTAACGTACTGCTTCCCACTAGAATCTTTTTCGCCATCCTGGCAGAACCTATAAAGCTTTTTGGATGAGAAGCGAAGAAAAAAACTCAAGAAAGTCCAGGTGCCTTTTGAAAAATCACCGTTGAGACAACCATGACCTGGATGACTGAGAATCTCCATAGACATTTTCCCACTAGAAAGTAGCATATGCTGAATGAATATTTTACTCAAAAAACAAAACAAAACTAAGTACTTGTGGGCCAATCATGTACTCTCAATCCATTCTACTTTACAATCCATTCTACCTTATATCTACTATTTTGGCAGATATAAGAGGGTGCAGAGTACAAATCAGATTTCTGACTTTTAGATCATTTATGAAGATTATGCAAGTTGAGTAAACAATGCTTTATATCTCATATACTTGCATTAGCTTTTCACTTCTCATTATAGAATAGTTTATATTCGTTGATAAACAGACAAAAAGCCCTTTGAATGGGTAAATAGCAGAATCAGTTATTGACATATTAAATAGTTGAAGATGCCAATTAATCAGTGGAACAACCTGCCTCCAGAAGCTGTGAATGCTCCAATACTGGAAGTCTTTAAGAAGAGATTGGACAGCCATTTGTCTGAAATGGTATAGGGTTTCCTGCCTGAGCAGGGGGCTGGACTAGATAACCTCCAAGGTCCTTCCATGTTTCTTAGCCTTCACAACTTTAAGACGTGTGTACTTTAATTTCCAAATGTCCTAGGATAGTGTGCTTGCTGGGGAATTCTGGGAATTGAAGTCCACACATCTTAAAGTTGCCAAAGTTGAAAAACACTGGTCTAGATTGTGTAGAGCAGGCAGATTCTGAAGAAGATAGTCCCCAAAATAAGCATTTTGTTTCTTTAACTTTGTAAGAGTTCTTTAGCAAACCTGGGTTTTAGAGTATTTGTTTTACTTAAAACATTCTCCATAGTGTTATTCTAAACATTTCTACAAACATAAAGACCATGCATCCTCATTCATACATGTGCGCTATCTGGAATTTGATGGACAAATATATTTTCCTACACTAATGTTGACTGTACTGAAGGAAACCATATAGAAATGAGTTGCAATGTGAAAGTGATTTGCAGCAAAGGAAGAACAAGTATTTTTTGAATCAAGGTTGACTTCTGGTAACTACACAGATATTTTCATAGAGCTTTAAATACAGAAGTGATTTGCCATTAATTTTCTTCAACCCAGCCTGCAGCCCTGAGATTTTCCAGTTTCTACTATCCAAGTACTAAGCAGCTCTGACTATTTAAGTGTGTGGTTTTCTTTAAAAAAAAAAATCAGATTAGATGCTGCACTTGCTGACAATTTGTCCCGGATCCAGGCAAGGAGAACATTTTTCTGATACAAAAAATAAATCTTAATACCATAAAATGCACTGATGATCATTAGCTTAGACAGAAAGCTAAGTGTGAACACCATACTAATGGCTATTGAGCCCTAGTGTTAATTAAGTGATGCCAAAAGCAAGAATGAGTATTACGCTACAACTGCTAGAATGCTATGCCAGCATAGTGTCAACCCATCTGGAGAATCTGATAGGGAAAGCCTAGACATATTTTTTGGACTAATCCAATAAGGCAACATGTGTGTTCTTAAAAGCATTCACAGAAAGTAAGAAATGTAATTTAAGCAACTGACAAGTCAAATATGCAAGTTATATTGATATGGCCCTACTCCTTACCTAGGAGATTTTGTCTTGTTTTTTTAAATAAAGAATACAAAAGCAGCTATGCTATTTCTCTTGCCAAATATTGAAAAAAATAACATATGAAATAAAAACACATATTCAAATAGACATATGCCTGCTAAGTTAAACTTGAAAACAAGCTATTAATACTTTATAGCTAATATATTGTGCAAAATATTATCACTAGATAAAAGCCTTATACCTATTTCTAATCCCCACTGTAGATCTACTTACCAAATCCCTGTGTAACACCCAGTTCGCATGTAGATAATGAATGCCATCTAAGATCTGATATAATAGAGATTTCACCATTCCCCGAGGTAACTGAACTGGCTTCTTGTTTGCCTTAGAAGCTCTGTGAAATTTTATTATGTGCTAAAAAACAAACAAGATTAATCAGCATGGAAACAGTTTGATTCAATGTTTCATTATAACCAAAATGTCTACTGTATTCATTACTGAGTTGGCATTTCTGAGATTAGAACAAGAATTACGTATATATTTGTGTAAGTGTTTATCTTCCTTTTCATTTAACTTTGTACTCAGCAATTTTGTTCTTAAATTTGCTTTATATATATAGTTATATATAATATATTTACAAACTATAAGCCTTTCCAACAATACTTTCAAAGAATTGTTTCTAAATTTCTAAATTGTTTCTAAATTCCTTATGCACATCTAGAAGATATGGATATAATTACGTTAAATAGCAGGAAAACAAGAGATTAAAACAATTTATTTCATAAGATGACATATGTTCAATGTTTTCAATAATGGTATAGTTCTATTTTTTTTATGGATCTACAACCATTTTCTCTACCAGAAGATGAGGATATTGTTATGGCCACGTAACATATCTGATGAGGCACTTTTGCCTTTCATAGCATGTCTAAAAGTCTGAAATATTTTAAACATTTTATCTCCCTTTTTCCTCCCTCCCACAAATGAGCTGCCATTTATTTTATCCAACTTGTGTTAATTTAGGGAAGAAAAAATATTTTCTTATCTGCTACATTGCCCACTACCAATACAGAAGTGTATCTAAAAAAATCTTGTGAAATCTTTAAATATCTTACAAAAAATATATATATTTGCAATGGATATTGAAATGAATGGCAACGGGGACTTCTAGCCACTTGAAAACCGGACCTAATCCAAACTTATTTATTTAGAATCACACCCTTTCCATTGTTTTTATACTCAACATTTAAAGTATTTACTATAAATGTTGGCTATAGCGACGAGTAGGGCTCAGCAGCTGTCATTGAAAAGTATAGGGAAAAACTGACGAGAATTGAGTTTCATGTTTAAATGTAAGAATTATGTATTTTCAAGTCTCATCATGGGGAGGTGTCCATAACAGGGGTTGCAATTGCAGAGTGAAGCTCTACCACTCAGTAGGACATACAATACTGATGAATATGCCGAGGGCTTCAATTTGTAGTTGCACTTGCCATTTTATTGGCTAATCCATAAGCATTCTTACCCAAAGATCATGTTCCGCATAGTCAAAGAGAAGCCATACTTTTCTGTCAGCATGAGACAGAAACACCTTTTGCAGAGAAATTACATTTGGATGCTTGAGTTCCCGCAACAGCTGTAAAACAAATACCATTCGCTAAAAAGATGTACAAACCAAAAATACAAACTGTCGATTCTTTTTATAACTTTAAAACAAATAAGCGTGTTTTTCAGGCTTAATCTGAAATCTTTTAATTCACAAAGGACAAAAAAAAAAAAAGCAGTGTGGGATTCCTCCTAATTAAGGAATTCCTACCAGGTTTTTAAATTGGGCTAACAGCTGAGTCAAACATACCTCCCTTAGGATGCAGATAACACTATTGAAATTTGAACTGAAGAGAACGTCCACCATTTAAAAAATGATGCAACTTTAACCTAAAACTAAATGACATATATGTAAGCTGAATACACTTTGTATGCCTGGATCTTTTATGACTTTTAAAATTATGCATGTTAGTCATAGAACCATCTCAAGAATCTGACAAATTGCTCAGTATACTATTCTTTATTAATCTGTAGGATTCCAGCTCCAAAGATATGTAAAGTAATTTATTTTCTATATCGCAAGTCATGCTTTACAATTATTCTTTTGTTCAATTGTCAATATTTATCTCTATATCTGAAAAATCAACTTGTTCCTTATAAAAATGGATTTACAAAAATAGTAACTTTAAGCAAAAAGATTTAAGATTACTACTGAATGCTTCATAATTGAAACACCAGAGTTTGCACTTGTTTAAAAGGTCTCTTTTGAAAAATAGCCCTGTAAGAAAATACGTATGATTTTTCATAAATTTTATTTTAAAATTATGGCAACACAGTGATACGAACAGAGCCTCATAAAAGCCCTATATCATTTATATACTAAAAGCCCATCCCTCCGCTTGTTCTTTGTTCAGTGGTAAAGTCATATTTACAGATAAAGCTCTGTCTGTTTACTTTTTTCCTTTGTTCTTATTTTATTCTGTAACCAAGGAAAAACAAAGTAGGGCAATTTACAAACAGAAAATTGCATAAGAGTAATATTCCTTCTATTATACTTATGATCCTGTTCACATCTATTCAAAGGTAATCTAAGGAAACAGAGGGATGATGATGATAAAGTACTACCATAAGAAAAAGTTTGATCTTAAACATGAAGATTAAGAGGTTTTTCACATAATACAATTTTACTACTTTTAACTCTATCAAAAGTATCTTACATTAATTAAGTTCACAATCTGTGTTTGCCATAATACAGTTTGTTACATTCACCGTCTATTTATGTAATTGACTCCAATTACAACTCAACTGATGTTGAATTATAAAATTAGATTTTATCCTAAGCTCATTTTGGAAATCTCTTAAGATACAAATACTGACCATTGCACTTTAACGACAATTTACCAATTGCTATAGTTTGCTACTATGGATAGCCCTTGACAGTTGAGCCCAAAATTTCTGTTGTTAAGTGAGACATTTGTTAAGTGAGTTTTGCCTCATTTTACAATCTTTCTTGCCTCAATTATTAAGTGAATCACTACAGTTGATAAGTTAGTGATCTGGTTAAGTGAATCTGGTTTCCCCATTGACTTTGCTTGACAGAAGGTTGCAAAAGGTGATCACGTGACCTTGGGACACAGCAACGGTCATAAATATGAACCAGGTGTCAAGCATCCGAATTTTGATCACACGATCATGGGATGCTGCAAAGCTCATAATTGTGAAAAATGGTCATTAAGTCACTTTTTTCAGTGCCATTATCACTTTGAACGGTCACTAAATGAACTGTTGTACTCCTGAAATAGAAATAGAATTATGATCTACTTTATGATCTATTTTAAACAGACTCTTTCCATCCTGTCCACACACATTTATGGGCTGAGGTGCAAGATGTACAATATCACAGTAACTGAATTAAAGTTAATATGAACACTAGTTTTGAACTGAAGTTACTTACAGCTATTTCTCTGCATGCAGACATAGAAATCCCAGTACCTTCTATTTGCTTCAGAGCATAATCTTTATCATCTTTCCTATGATACAGAAGGAAAAAATAGTATAAAACTGCATTATAAATTCAAAAGAATCCTTATAAGCACCATTTAAGGTGACACTCAGTTAAATGTTCCAAACTACTTAGAATCGTAATCAAGTAAATGTTTGAAAAAAGATAAATGCTAGGCAGGTTCAACCAAAATATAATTCATATAATACATATGTGGATTAGAGCATGACCTTTCTACAGCACATTTGTTTTATTTGCTGTGCACAAATATAAGTTAAATGTAACTGAATCTTTGAGAACGTTGAGAGTAAGTCAACATTTAAGTACAAATTCCATGAAATAAACAGCTTGAAAGTTATTTTTAAATAAGCTATCATCATCTAGAAATAAAAATATAAGATACAGAATCTAACAAGCTAGACAAAATGTATTTCTAAATATATGTCTTTATGTATCTTCAATCTACAATTTATCTTCCAAACACATCATAAATGGATATATCATCAGAATAGCTAAAATGTAAACTTAAATATTTAACATGAATGCATAAGACTATACAACCTATTTTCCCACTTCAAAATATAAGTGATCTATAACTGCCTTGATAAGAAGAGACTAGACATTCACCTGTCTGAGAATCTGTATAAGTTCTCCTGCTTGAGCAGGGAGCTGGACTAGAAGACCTCCAAGGTCCCTTCCAGCTCTATTCTATTCTAAAAACAAAATTATAGATGAAAAACTGATTTTGAAAACTAAAGTATAAAAATTACCGTAGCAAAGTAAATTTATTTTTCCCAATGTAGCACTCAACTTTTAAAAGTAAAACCGTTTAACTTGACATAATGTGACATGAAATGTGTTGCATTTCAGCACCAAGGGCAGGGGATGCAATCTAAAGGAAATTATCCATCCATTTTGGGAGATTTGTATGCCCAATCCCATTTCTTTCCTACATGTTCTCTACATACAGAATATATACATCAGTCTGAATCTAGAAATATTATACCTGACAATAGCACTGATACTTTCTAGCAACACTACAAGGATGAATTAAAGGTTTCCCCAGTTCAGCTGTGACTGACTCAAGGGGGCAATGTTCATTTCTGATTTTCAGCTGAGGGAGCCTACATTGTCTGAGAGAAGCTTCCATCATCATGTGGCAAGCATAAAATGCAGAATGCAGTAACCTTCCCACTGAAGTGGTACCTGTTTATCTACTTGCATTTGCATGCTTTCAAACTACTGGGTTGGCAGGAGCTGGGGCAAGTACCGTAATGGGAGCTCACCCCATCATGTGGCACTCAGGTCTCAAATCCAGCTGACAAGCCCAGTGTCTTAACTGCTGAGCCATTGCGCAATCCCAAAGATGAATAGAAGGCTATAAATAATTCTGGCAACTGACCGTGAGAAAAAAAAATCAAGCAGAAATGTTTAGACAAAATTAGGTAGCATGCAACAGTGCTTTGAGATCTCTCACTGATCTCCTGTAAGGGATCTCCTCTCTTTATTGCAGAAATCTAGGTCCTTCTCACAAATCTGCTAGAGGATTCAGAGATCTTCCATAGTGTATTTTGACATATATGGAAAAACAACAAGAATAATTTTCTTGCCCATTTTATTGACATAATCTTTCTTTTAGCAGAAGTTTGTATGTACAAGCATAAACTAAGTCTAAACTGTAGCAAAATGGGAGTACTCTAAGACTGGGAAACTGTTCTAGGTGACAGTGTACTTTAAAGTAGATTGTCTCTGAGTTATGACAATAATTGGGACCAATAATAATTGGGACTCTTTGCTAAGCGATGTGGTTGTTATTATTATTAACAATCACAATAATAATAATAATGATGATGATGATGATGTTGGAAGGGACCTTGGAGGTCATATAGTCCAACCTCCTGCTCAGGCAGGAAACCCTATATCATTTCAGACAAATGGCTGTCCAGTCTCTTCTTAAAAACTTCCAGTGTTGGAGCATTTACCGCTTCTGGAGGCAGATTGTTCCACTGGTTAATTGTTCTGTCAGGAAGTTTCTCCTTAATTCTAGGTTGCTTCTCGCCTTGATTAGTTTCCATCCGTTGCTTCTTGTCCTGCCTTTAGGCGCTTTGGAGAATAGCTTGACTCCCTCTTCTTTGTGGCAGCCCCTGAGATATTGGAACATTGCCATCATGTCCCCCCCTCGTCCTTCTCTTTATGTGACATGTGATCAACCAAGAGCAATCCTGGCAGTCTCCATTGCCAACATTAACCAAATCCAACCAGTCATTAGGCAATGGCCTACCTCAATCCAAATCATTCCTGATTTGGTCCCTCTCAGACCTGACCTTTGGTAAGATAAGGAACTGCCTTTCTTCAATTCCCCTCATCTGCCTATCTCTCCCCATCTCTGTTCTTTGGCCACCCTCCACAGAGGTACATCTTGGTGGCAGCATCACTGGGGCTGAAGTAGAATTCTGAGGCCTTCAGTAGTCTAGAGGTTAATGCAGGGGTAGTCAACCTTGGCTCTTTTATGACTCGTGGACTTCAATTCCCAGAATTCCTGAGCCAGCTTAGCTTAGGAATTCTGAGAGTTGAAGTCCACGAGTCATAAAAGAGCCAAGGTTGACTACCCTGGGTTAATGCAACAGGTCAGAAACAAGGAAAATATGAATTCTTGTTCTGCCCTAGGCATGAAAGCCAGCTGGTTGACTTTGGGCAAATCATTCTCTCTCAATCCAATTTACCTCATAGGGTTGTTGTGGAAAAATAGGAAGAGGAAGGAATATTAAGGTTGTTCATCACCATGAACTATTTATAAAATAATAAAGGTGGGATAAAAATATCATTTTAAAAAAATCTAAAAATCAGTCTCAGCCAGCTATCCCTATCCCTAGGCCTCTACTTCAGCCCCCGTGTCTAAGAATACTGCCTCAAATCCTGTGCCATGACCAGCCCTATAGCATAAAGCTCCAACCATCCCTGCCAACTCTGATTCCACATTTGCTGCACCAATCGACTTTTGCCATTTTGCCCCACAGCTGACAGGGCGTACTTGGGCTGGCCCAATATCAGGCAACTGCTAGTCATGGCAGATCTTCTTTCCAAAGCTACTCACATCATTCTCCATATATGTCATTCTTGTGATGCTTCGGAAAGCCTTCAGAAAGCTTCTCAAGCCTTACAAAGCATTGCAATATTGTCGCACCCACCATTCTACAATGTGCATGCCGTTCTCAGAGTGCAGTTAGTAATCTCGGTTGTATCATTTATTTATAAAGTTCACTAGAAAATAAATCTAAATCTGTCACTGGGATATGGAAATGGATGACTGGAAGCAAGCTATTAAGATTTCTAAACAAATTCCTTCTGATTTTTGGCTACCATGGATACATGCCCGTCCTTCTACAAGTACAATAATCATGTATTGATTGCAAGCAATAAGCAGGATTTTGAGTCCCATATATTTGTTATGATCAACCTGTAAAATCCTGCCCAAATGAATGAAGCATTAAGATTCATCAATGGGTTCCACAGTAATGTGCCACACCCAATGCAGCCTGCAAGGCAACCTTGAGTCTCCACTTGCAGAGTAAAGGACAAGATTTTATGTGCAATAAAATCTACTTTCCTTCTTATCTAAATTTAGCTATAATCTTAGGCTCCTGGAACTGGGTGAGAATCAGCTTTTGCATAACAATGCATCTCACATTCCCTCCACTTTGTTAAGTGCTCAGCAGAGAATGAGAGAGACATTTAGAACACATTCTGTGCAGTTAACAACCCTTGTCCATTGAGTGCTATTCTGCCTGTTGAGGTTCCCCCCCCCCCTTGGCCTGTTATCTTGGAAGTCTATTCCAAATTATTGGGAGCCAAAATCAAATCTCTTAACCACAATTTCCCTATTATGAACACAACTCTGATTCGATTATTGAGTCAGGCTCCCAGGTACTTGAGCCACCAGCAGATTTTTCAACATCGTCATTTTGTACCAACATCTTTCTTGAATTCTCAACTAATATAAATACTGGCAATTAAAAGAGGTAGGGGCAAAATAAGGAAGGTTCAAAATAAATATAGCATTCTTCTTACAAATCAAGAGGTGAAATAAGGTCTTGTGTAATCCAGCCAATTGGATGCTATAATAATCTTAAGTGTGACATCATGAGGGCATGAGGCAAGAGCTTAGTCATCTCAGTTGTGAGAAACAGATTCTGCAAAAATCTATTTACTTTCAGAAATCACTGAAACTCCCTTAGAATGCTATATTCCAAAGGGGGAATAGAACATACAGTGAGGGGAAAAATTATTTGATCCCCTGCTGATTTTCTACATTTGTCCACTGACAAGGAAATGATCAGTCTATAATTTTAATGGTAGGTTTATTTTAACAGTGAGAGACAGAATAACAACAACAAAAAATCCAGAAAAATGCATTTCAAAAAAATTATAAGTTGATTTACATTTTAATGAGTGAAATAAGCATTTGATTCCCTATCAATCACCAAGATTTCTGGCTCCCAGGTGTCTCTTACACAGGCAACAAGTTAAGATTAGGAGCACTCTCTTAAAGAGTGCTTAAATCTCATCTTGTTACCTGTATAAAAGACAACTGTCCACAGAAGCAATCAATCAATCGGATTCCAAACTCTCCACCTTGGCCAAGACCAAAAAGCTGTCAGGGACAAGATTGTAGTTCTACCTACATAAGGCTGAAATGGGCTACAAGACTATCACCAAGCAGCTTGGTGAGAAGGTGACAACAGTTTGTGCGATTATTTGCAAATGGTCTGGGGCTCCATGCAAGATCTCACCTTGTAGAGTTTCAATGATCATGAGAACGGTGAGGAATCAGCCCTAACTACATGGAAGGATCTTGTCAATGATCTCAAGGAAGCTGGGACCATAGGCACCAAAAAAACAATTGGTAACACACTACGCCATGAAGGACAGAAATCCTTCAGCGCCCGCAAGGTCACCCTGCTCAAGAAAGCACATGTACAGGCCTGTCTGAAGTTTGCCAATGAATATCTGAATGATTCAGAGGAGAACTGGATGAAAGTGTTGTGATCAGATGAGACCAAAATTGAGCTCTTTGGCATCAACTCAACTTGCCATGTTTGGAGAAGGAGGAATGCTACCTATGACCTCAAGAACATCATTCCCACCATCAAACATGGAGGTGGGAAACATTATGCTTTGGAGGTATTTTTCTGCTAAGGAGACAGGACAACTTCATCAAAGGGAAGATGGACAGGGCCATGTACCATCAAATCTTAGGTGAGATTTCAGCCAGGGCATTGAAAATGGGTCGTGGATGAGTATTCCAGCATGGCAATGAGCCAAAACACATGTTCAAGGCAACAAAGGAGTGGCTCCAGAAGAAGCACATTAAGGTTCTGGAGTGGCCTAGCCAGTCTCCACACCTTAATCCCATAGAAAATCTGTGGAGGGAGCTGCAGGTTTGAGCTGCCAAACGTCAGCCTCGAAACCTTAATGACTTGGAGAGGATCTGCAAAGAGGAGTGGGACAAAATCCCTCCTGAGATTGTGTGCAAACCTGGTGGCCAACTACAAGAAATGTCTGACCTCTGAGATTGCCAACAAGGGTTTTGTCACCAAGCACCAGGTCATGTTTTGCGAAGGGGTCAAATACTTATTTCACTCATTAAAATGCAAATCAATTTATAATTTTTTTGAAATGCGTTTTTCTGGATTTTTTTTGTTTTTATTCTATCTTTCACTGTTAAAAAAAACCCTACCATTAAAATTATAGACTAATAATTTCTTTGTCAGTGGGCAAACATACAAAATCAGCAGGGAATCAAATAATTTTTCCCCTCACTGTATTGGAGTCCTTGGGAATTCCTGGTGACTTTGTGTTTCTCTAATTTTAATTTGTATAAAATACAATTTAAAATTGTATAAGCTATCTAGAGAGGCACAGTGTAACAAGCAATGCAAAAATATTTTATGTAAATAAATTCAATGTATGTGATAAAAAAACAAAATGAACACAACAGGTGCAAGTTATGGTGCATATATGAAATAGCAGCTACTATAATTGATCAAATTTGGAGCAAATTTCCTTTAAAAAAGCGGCTAGACTGCAGAAAATGATTGCACTGGCTACCAGTCTGCTTCTGGGTGTAGTTCATCACAGCCTGAATGAAATTAAAATGGTCCTCTGTGTAGTGGGGAAAATAAATACAATGAACAAAATGGAGGTTGTATCCTTTTCTTGTCTTTTAGATATGACCAAAATCAAATCTAGTCCATTTCTTTATCTAATTGTATCAGACCCAAATTGACTCTTCTTGCCCTCAGAGATATCTGCCCTGCAATCACATTTAAGCCAAAGCATAGAAGCTTCGTCTCCAGTTCACAATATAGTCTAAGGCAGTGTTTCTCAACCTTGGCAACTTTACGATGTGTGGACTTCAACTCCCAGAATTCTCCAGCTAGCAACGGTGGACTTCAACTCCCAGAATTCTCCAGCTAGCGTTGCTAGCTGGAGAATTCTGGGAGTTGAAGTCCACCCATCGTAAAGTTGCCAAGGTTGAGAACCACTGGTCTAAGGGCAGGCTTTGCAAGAAAAATGCAATCTTGATAAACCCTAACTCTTCAGTCCTCCATTAGGTGATGACCTCAATATTCTGTCTCCTTGGACTTCCTTACAAGGACATGGATAGCTTCCCCAAACTGGCCAGCAAACCATATTCCTGGGATTTTCCACTTTGTAGCCCTCAACATCTATAAAAATCTTTCTTTTTCCATTATTCAGGATCCCTCATTGTTATTATATATAATTAGATGCCCAACAAAACGTGGTTATTCTCAGTGTTGTTCTCCTTTTTCAGACCAAATCCATGACATAAACACAAAGAGATAGCCCTGCATAGAAATTAGTTCTTCACTCCCTAACAAAAAGAACATTCCTCTCTAACAGACTGGCCTTGTTATTAGACCTCTGAAGAAAGGAATCTCAACAAGGGTGAGACTATCCTGATTCCATAATATTGACCAAAGAATTAAAATCTGCACAAAATTTACTTTGCTGTCTTCTCTCAGCAAAACTATTTTTAAGAACATTGTAACTAGGAGCTAATATCTATATCAGTTATTCTTTTCTCCCTTTATAATACCTTTCACTTATATATCATAAATTTTAGATTTTAAGTCTAAAATCAAATATTATTAATCTTCTAGTACTTTGGGACATTCGCTTATTTGGCTACAGAGGAAATTTAATCTGGATGTAGGATTTAATATAGTCTACAAATCTTAATTATATTTTCAAAATTTGTTCATTTTTGTCTACATTCTTTTTCTTTTCTTTTTCCCCCCAAAAATCACATTTTGTTAGTATAGTGGTGCCTTGGTATTCATTATTAATTGGTTCCAGGGGTATGATGAGGACCAAAAATGATGAGTGCCAAACAATTTTTTCCCATAAAGAATAATGTAGGCAGCTGACATCAATAACTTCTAGCTTGTGCGTTGAATACCAAACAAATGACAGGTACTGGAACAAAATTTTCACGTCAAAATGTGTTGAGTTGCGAATTTGATGAGTTTCAAAGCAGTTGAGTACCAATTGTATGTGATATGCTCATTTTTTCCTCCTATTTATTGCAGCAACTTTCAACTTTGGATTTCATTCCCTTTTTACAAAAGCTTTATATTGTTATTAAGTCTGAGAAATATATGAACATGTATTATTCTTTAAAGCAGGGGTCTTCAAACTTGGCCCTTTTATGACTTGTGGACTTCAACTCCCAGAATTCCTTAGCCAGGGACGCTGGCTGAGGAATTCTGGGAGTTGAAGTCCACAAGTCATAAAAGGGCCAAGTTTGAAGACCCCTACTTTAAATAAATAATCCAGGACACAGCACTTGTATGTAAGTGCTAGTACAATAAGAAAAGTCTGAAGAAAAGTAAAGCATGGGGGAGGGGAGAATTGAATTCAGCTACAGTGAGATAATCCTACATTAAAAACAACAACAAAAAGAAATAACATACTTCCAAGGAACTGAAGCTAATATAAAGGAAAATGGAAAACATCTATATTACTTTCCTTGTAATTACTTTATTAGCATCCATGTAGACCACGGATGATCAATTCAGAAGAATTTTATATTATATTTAACTATTATCCTATTGAACAAAAGTCTTGAAAGCTTGTGCTTCATACACTATGTAGTGACAGTTTATTAGATAAAGTCTAACTTATTATTCATTCAATTTATATATCCAGCTAACCATAAGGAGTCTGGGCAGCTAAGTATAGTTTAAAATACAATAATCTATATAAATAAAAATGTAAATGTTCGTTTGTTCAAAATCTTAAATCTCTGAAAGTTCTTCACCGATTGCTTTGAAATTTTGACACAACGTTGCATTCGAATACGCGCGTGTTTTTATATACCTACTATTATATAGATGTCACACCTGTGACAGGTAAAAACATGCTTTCTTTGAAAAACAGCGCCATCTGTTGGACGTAAAATTAAACATATTACAAACGTGCGCTTTCTCTTTTCTTTCTTTTCCATTTAACCAGACTGAGCCACAGCAACGCGTGGCCGGGTACAGCTAGTATAACATAAAGTAGAACTGAGAGATGTTTAAAAAAACCTACCAGAAACCGAACAAATTCATGGATTCTAATTGCTGAGTGAACATTCTGTATTAAACCACATACAAAAAACCAATTGTTTGGCTTGGTTTGCACATTATATAAAACCACTGGAATTGATTTTTTGTAACTCTTCTTCTGAACTCATGCATTGGAGTGTTGGCTGGCCCTTCGGAGCAGTCAGATAATAATTATAAAGGAAGTAGCCAAAACTGCTTCTTACAAAATTCACTGACGGAAAGCTTTACTGGAGGCAAGTGGACACAATTATCAAATTCAGTCATTCATTATATTTACAATAATTCTTTTCTACTGTGGTAGGAGATTTAAATTACTAAAAGTTTCGCTCATAAATCATGCATCACTCAGACCTTATGAAATGATCTTTAGAGCCAAAATTGGCCCTCAATTGGCAGTTTTGTCAATAGTATGTTTTAAAATATATATACATTCACATATTCTCAATCTTAAGAACAAAAATAATTTGTCCTGTCTGGCATCAAGCTGCACAGCACTTCCTAAATTTTGTTCATTGTTATCTTACTTATTTTCAATCTCAATTCAACCAAATATGTTCCCAAGCATTTTGTGTGCGTGCCTTTCAAGTCATTGTTGACTCCTGGTGACTGCTTGGACCAGACCCTGCAGTTTTCTTGGCAAGATTTCAGAAGTGGTTTGCTTCTGCTGTCTTCCTATGGCTGAAAGAGAATGATCTGCTCATGATCACCCAGCTGGCTTTGTGCTTAAGGCAGAAGTAGAACTCGTGGTCTCCTGGTTTCTACTCAGTGTAAAATTTAGCCAAATGGGTTTGCAAGCATATTGAATAATTTGTAAAGATCATTGTAGTTTTTATGTTTATTCCTGCTACCTTTACATGCAAGAATAAAGAGATTTTTTTTTAATCACCAGGCAATCATTCAGCCTTTACACATGTTAAACAAGTTACATAGTCACATCCTAACCTAGCTTTAGCTATATTTTAATAATAGCCAGTGTACAACTTATACTTGTGGCCTAACCATTTTTTAACACTCACTGTATTTGTGACTTTTTGTCACCAGTTTTTTCTTGAATACTAACATTTATAGCATTCTTTCAATTTAATGTTTGATATATCACAATCATTTCCATTTAGATCTCTAAAATAATGATTTAATATTTCCTCATGTTAATATCATTGTAAATTATAAACATCTTATTTTGAATTTAATTCATTCAAATGGTGGATTCTTGTTTAACTTTCTTCACTCATTGTCAAAACAATTTATGTCCATCAACAGTTCTCAGTATTTTATTTTCCTCTTTTAATATTAATAATTTCTTGTTCTCTTTGACTATATTATACTTTCCCCTATATTATACATTATTCTCTAATCATTGTTTTTGCAGCAATTTTTCTATTGCCCACACTTTTTCATCCAAAACTACTTTCAATTTTCCATTCTACCAAGCATCCTTTTACATATATTCCATTAGTATTACTTCACTTTTTTCTGGCAGTCAATAAAATAATTCTTTCTTTATCCCAAGCAATTTTCACATCCTCTATTATGGTCAAATACCAATCATCCCATTGGGAGATTACTTTATCCTCTGCTATTCTTTCAGACAGAACTCATACTTATTTCTTGTCTCAACTGTTCTTTTTTTTACGTGAAACATCCCCTCCCACTTCTTTCATGTTCATTTCACTCAAGAACAATTCTTGGCACTACCAAAAATGCTTGATCCCACATTCAGAACCTTTCATCCCTCTTATAATCTTCATTTATTCTCTAAGCCTTCTACCATAAATAATCATGTATTTGCAATATTTGTAGGCTAGTCTACATCAGATGCTGCCAGAACTTGCAATAAAATAAAAACATGCATACAAAAATAGACAAGGAAATTCATAAAACTAAAATCCATCATAATCAATTATGCTTTTGAAATATTCATTTTATACTCACAAGATACATACGATAGATAGATAGATAGATAGATAGATAGATAGATAGATAGATAGACAGACAGACAGACAGATATGCTTTCCCTGCTAAAAGGGAAGGAAATTATATTAATTCCCCCCTCTCTCTGTATTAAAAAGTCTCAATTTTCACTTGTTCCTGGATCTCTAAATGGCCCAATAGTTTTTCTGCATTGTCTCATCTCATTTCCATATATCCATTCATGTTGCTTAATGAATATTTTATTCCACCAAATTGTTCATTCAAATGTTGAAAGTTAACATTTGAGTCTTAAATTATCATTTGCTAGACTCTAACAACCTATTGATTCTTATTTTTGTACATACTCATAAAACTTAAATATTTAAAAAAACATAATTCTTTTATTCCTAATTAAATCTATGATTTCAATTTTCTGGATGTCTTTGTCAACCACAATCCACAAGATAACTTTTTTAGATCAACTATATCCTTCCTGTTTAGTGACATGACATACCTAATTTATTTCAGTATATTCATTAATTCAGGCTTTTTATCATTTATTCCTATTATATTCCAAGTCACAATCTTTCATATGACATGTCTATCACTAGCTAAGCCTACAGATATTGACTTCTGCAACCAAACAGGTTTTGGTCAATTGAGGCTTTCATATAGCACTTTTAAAAAACACTGAAAAGGTATAGATCAGATTACTACTCTTGGCCACAATTGCACCAAACTTAATTTTCCCTGCTAAAAGTAAGAATAGTACAGGTTAGTTTGGGGACTTTTTAACCACAAATATAACCAAAGCTGATATTTACCGTATTTTCTGCAAACTCATGCTATTCTATAAAAGCTAGGATCCTTAAAGACTATCTTGTAAGCTAACATCCTGTTGTTCCCATTTTAGAACTATAAGTGTATATATTGTATTAAGAAAATTTATAGGTTATTGCTTTTCAAAAAGTATGTCACTTGGTAAAATAATATTTAACTACTGCTTGAAACATGTTAAAGTTGAATAACAATTCACATTAAAAAAAAACCCCACATCTTTTTTATGGTAGCTGAAGCGACATATGTAGCCAGCATGAAATTTTACAGCAACACAATATTGTATCTTAAATTAAAATACAAAAATTAAATACACCTTACCCAGAACTGACATAATAGTTTTCAAAATGTTAGCCACTATATTCAGCAGGGAGCTTTTTAAAAAAACATTATGCTGACTGTTTACTGAAGATCTGTATTAATTAGGATGTTATGTATAGTATAAGATGAAGAGTGCAGGAAACAAAACAAATAACACCATAATCGTTTGACACCAGCTATGAACACATGAATGTGTCGCTAGTAGGATAAGAGACAAGAGACATTGTTAACATAAAAGCCAGGGACACGACCATAAGAAGGTAAGTATGAAGACAGGCCATGTTCTGGAAGTTATTTGCTATCTCATTTTAGTGATATATTCTTGTCCCACTATCCAATGGTTTATTTATACTTGCAAACAGAAAAGCAATTATAAAGCATGATAGTGGTGGAGCAAAGGGAAAAGACTTAATCAGTTGATGATAATTATGTCAGTAATTAAATCCAACCCTAAATAATATTGGATTACAACCAAGAAAATGGGAAGAGGTTTGCAAAAAGCTAGTTGGGGAGGGTAGTAAAATATTTAGAAGAGTAATTATAGGCAAGAAATATATATATTAAAAAAAACCAGAGATGTAACAGGCTTAATAGAGACAGGCTTGTTTCCATATGGGGAAAGGCATAACATAGTCACCAAGCATGTGTTTTGCCTGCACAAACATCCAGCATGTGTAAAGAATCAGGTAGGAGATCAGTGTTTCTCAACCTTGACAATTTTAAGGCATGTGGACTTCAACTCCCAGAATTCCACAGCCAGCAATGCTGGCTGTGGAATTCTGGGAGTTGATGTCCACATGCCTTAAAATTGTCAAGGTTGAGAAACACTGCAGTAGATGATGAAAAAGACCTGGCTTTGCCTGAGAGTGTGAAGAATTGCGACTAGACTCATAAACAATGCAGGACTAGATGCATAAAGCAATGCAATCCAGGATAAAAATCCTCTCTCTGCTTCGCTAAGTGCAAAGAAGGGCCTTTATCCCAATGTGCTACACCCACCCCATTTGTGCCCCCCATCCTATTCGGAGATGACGAAGCTGCAATCGAATATATATGTCTATGGAATGAGAAGGACTAAGGCAGGGGTAGGCAACCTTGGCTCTTTTATGACTCGTGGACTTCAACTCCCAGAATTCCTGAGCCAGCCAAGCTGGCTCAGGAATTCTGGGAGTTGAAGTCCACGAGTCATAAAAGAGCCAAGGTTGCCTAGCCCTGGACTAAGGGTTAACTGCTGCCCAAGCTTCAGTGGACTACCATACCCTTTTTTTCATACCTCGATGGCAAGGCGTTATACAAAAGCAGGCTCAGGGAAGAGGTCTGAGGGCAGACCCTGATCAGAACTCCACAGGTAAGCACCTCCTCTCCCCAAAAAAGGGCAGAGCAGTGGAGAAAGTTACGGTGTAGCCGTCCACGCCCAGGAACATACCTCCGGAGAGGACCGTGGCGAAGCAGACTGCGTGGCAGACCGAAAAGTCCTCAAGGGGGGCTCCAGGGCAGAGAGAAAACAGGCAGCCCCGACCCCAAAGGGAGAAAGAGAAAGGCGAGGAGGAGGAGGAAAGGGAGAGAGGCACTGCGGCAACCTTTTTCCAACTTGGCGACCTCCAGCCGGGTCGGATTACAGCCTAAGCAGCCTGCCCAGCGGAGAGCGATGGGACTTGTAGTCCGACACATCTGGAGGCCAGCAGATCGAGGAAAGGCGGCGTCCGAAAGTCACGGGGAGGGGAGGGGAGGGGGGGGAGAGGGCGGCGGCCCCAACCTTCGCAAGGCGTCCCGGCTCACTCACCCGTCCTTCCGCTTGGCCTTGTAGACGTGCCCGTAGGTCCCCCTCCCCACCTTGCAGCCCTCGTACTCGAAGAGGTCTTCCACGCGTTCTCGCTCCCCGGTCAGCTTCACCTTGAAGTCATAGTCCATCTTCATTCAGCGCCCGGGCTGGCCGCCTCCTCAGACGGCACCCCACCCTGCGAAGCCCCCGCCCGCCACCGCCGCCGCCGCAGGCACCAGGCAGGAGGAGGAGGAGGAGGAGGAGGAGGCCCCGCCGCCGCCGCCGCCGAGACGCGGACCATCCAGGTACAGTGGGGAGAAGAGGGGAAAAGCGGCTGCGAGAGCGGGGCAAGGCAAGGCGGAGCCCTCTCTTCTTCCGCGCCTCCTCCTCTTCCTCCTCGCCTTCCTCTCCGCCTCCCCGCAGCCGGCTCGAGAGCCACACAGGCAAAGCTGCTCTACGCCAGCCGGTATCTCGTTACTCGATATACGGCAAGCGCGCCTGACCGCGCTGCTGCAAAAGAAGAGCGTCGCAAAGCGTCGCCTCTCTTTTTTTTCTCCTCCTGAGTCTCCCCTCGTCCTCGAGAGTGCACCACGTGGAATCCAACCGGCTCCGAAGCGGCCCCTCCTCCCCTGGCAGTTTCCCTCCCCGACATGCACCGCGCCATAGCTGCCAGCTAAAGACTTTGGCAGCGTCGCTACGGGAAATCAACACGGGCCGCATTAGGAAACGTGTATTCTAAGCGCCTTGGGAGCCGTCGTTACACATTAACCGGATATGAGTTTGATGTATGCTGGGAGTTGGAGTTTATCGGCTGTGATCGGAAAAATTGAGAAGAGGAAAGCCAGGTGCATGCTGGGAGCTGTAGTTTGGAGAGGAGGAGGAGGAGGGGGGTGTCCTCTGGTTTCCATGGAAAGCTATTTCTGGAAACTGGTTTTGGGATCTGAAGTGTCATGGGCTCGCGGTAAAGACTACCTCTTTAAGATAACTGATATGTAAAGCTGGCATGTGACATAACCCAAACAAAAATTAATTCCAGTTTTATTTTGGGGGCAGGGGTAATAAAGTGCTGATAACTTAAAAGATGCACTAGTTGAAGACTTGACAACATTTCTCCCTCTCTTCTTAACTCCTTTTATAAGCAAAGTACAGGTGATGCATCCTGTTTACAATGGCAATGTAATTTGGACTGGGAATTCTATTGCTAAGTGAAAGCACATCACATGAATGCACTGACTTACAACAGTAGTTCTAGTTGTGGTTTTAAGCAACTTTCACACAGCCATTAAGCATGATGTCACATTACTGTGACTCTTGAGTTCCTCCTGTTGACTTCTCCATTGATTTTGCTTGTTGGAACCCAGCAAGGAAGATTGCAAATGGCGATCACATGACTGCAGGATACTGTGACCATTGTAATTGCTAGCTGGTTGCCAAGTGTCCGAATCATGATCATATGACCACAGGGATACTGCAACAATTGCAACTTCAAGAATCACTCATAAGACTCCTCATTTGAGAACTATCTGTATCTCCTGTGTGAGCTTCTGAAAAACACTACCTAAGCAGAGAGGTTTCTTCCATCACTTTTAATGGACATTTTTAATGGTGCAATCACAGTACTAGTTTGTCTCAAAACTTATGCCATAAATTGTATACTAGAGAGCTCTATCACTGTAGACTGTCTACAGTGATGTGCTAATTTTTTTACAGGGTCGTGCCACAGGCTGTCAACTACAAAAGTTATGTCTTAGCACTGGAGAAGAGCTTTTGGTGCAGACATGAGCAAGCAGTAATGTTAATTACAATTCAGAAAAAAACACTGCAGGGTGTTTTCTTTTTCCTCTCCTCTAGTTGTCTGGTCAGTTAGATAAACATTTCATGGCCACTGTTTTTGAAACTGAGGTAATTTTTTTTAAAAAAATAAATCATTGTGACTGAGAATTGAAAATCCTAAAACTAATCATGTGAATTACTGATTCACTAAATTGCAAACTTAATCATCTTTTGATGATTCAGTTAAATAATACCCTGACTTTAAACAGGCCATGCATATAAAGTAATTATTGATAAATAGGCAAAATTATCTATGACAAAAGTAAATTGCAGTGCCAAGCAAATGATTTCATGGAACTGTTACAAGTTTATTTTTGGAAACAAGCTTATTATGTCAAACCAAACTGTTCTATTTTATTTTTTTTAGTATTTTCATGTTTAAACAACATTTTTGGATTAATATCAATAATATCTATTTCTATTAAATTTCTGTAACACAGCCTTTCCCAAATTGGTCTTTCTCAGTTGCAGTTGGACTACAGCTTCCAGAATTCCCAGATTGGAAATTGGAAATTTTTTTTTGTAGAGTATCTATGATTTTTGAAATTTGTTTTATTATTTATTGGATTTCTATCCTCCCTTTCATTGAGGAGTTTGAGGCAACATAGACTATCCTCTCTCCAAAATAAACCTATATAGTAGATTGCTTCAAACAAGGGCAGTGTTATAAAGAGAATGAAATATCTTATTTATTTTTTAAATATAAAAATTATAAATAAGACCACACCTAGAATATTGCATGCAGTTTTGGTCACCATATTATTAAAAAGATGTTGAGATTCTGCAAAGAGTGCAGAAAAGAGCAACGAAGATAATTAGGTGGCTAGAGGCGAAAACATGAGGAACGGATATTGGATTGGATATCTCTAACCTAGTGAAAAGAAGCACTAGGGGCAACATGATAGCAGTGTTCCAATATTTGAGGGGCTGCCACAAAGAAGGGATCAACCTATTTTTGAAAACACCAGAAGGCAAGATAAGAAACAATGGATGGAAACTAATTAAAGAGAGAAGCAATCTAGAACTAAGGAGAAATTTCCTAACAGTGAGAACAATTAACAGCTTGCCTCCAAAAGATATGGGTGCTCCATCACTGGAGGCTTTTAAGAAGAGACTGGACAGCCATCTGTTTGGAATGGTAGGGTCTCCTGCTTGAGCAGGGGGTTGGACTAGAAGCCCTCCAAGGTCCCTTCCAACTCTGTTATTCTGTTAAGTATCTCTTATGTAATTAAATTGTTGCAATTTCTACAAAATAAAATATTAGTAGAGACCAAAGTATTTTATTGTATTCATTTTCCCAACATATTTAGTGATTTCTGTAATGTTCTTTCAGTTGAAACTCACTGTTATGATCACATTGTATGTTTAACCCAGTCAGTTATTACCTAATCTTTACAGTTTTGATCTAGAATAAATATACTAACTGGATAAATGACAATCATTTTGGAGAATGTGGTTCCCCTGCTTCCTTCTGTTCTGTTTTTACTTAAATTTCTTGTACCAGAAAGTACTGTCAAAGCTTTAGTATGTACACAGCCCCTTCCTCACAGCCAGGCAGGTAGCAGCAGGCATGGCTTGAATACTGCAGCTTAATGAAGTCCTTCAAAAACATGGTCTGTCATTGTGAGGGACAATTTTGTTTAGCAATGTTATGCCTAAATCTCATTTCCAGACAACTGACTGGGTAGTACAAGACCATTAATCTAGAACTGGATTATTATGAGTAGTAGTGACTTGTCTACAGAAAAGTACTAACAATTGATTTAGGATGCTTCAGTTTAAAATAATCTGAAGGATTATGAATTTGCACAACATGCTGTTTCTTGAAATGATCTAGTTATGTATGAGGCATGAATGCAGCATGGCTATTGGTTATTATGACTGCAAGCAATTAATATTTTGGCAGGAGAGGAGTATGTGAATCTTCAAAATTAGTTGGGTATTGATTAAGGCTAAGTTAGTTTTGGGATCTGAGAAAGCGTTACCATTGAGCATGAGGAAACAATATATCTAATTGTAGATATTGTAATACTATTCCCCATTTTAGGGTCACTGCTTGGTTTCTGGTGTTGGGGTGTCTCTCTGGGACAATACAAGTACTTTATGGTTCATGTGAGTTAAAACAGCGCATTATTTGATTTAGTATGAATTGTAAACAGATGCCTGGTTATTACATTTAATACAACCCAAAATTCGGTTAATTCAAGACTAGTGTGTATGCAATTGAGGCAAATGCCTGCACAGTTTCATTTGAGGTTTCAGATACTGCTAATCTTTATGTGCAAAATGGAGAAAAGGAAGATTTCGTCAGAGGAAAGCAATACAATTTCAAAAAAGAATAGGCATATTATTATATAAGAACAAAAATCTGATGCAATTCAATGACATAAACATGATCATAGCATAAAACAATAACTGTTGAACTGTATGAATCTATGATAGATTGGTAAATTTAAATTATATTTTTTATGCTTTACTGTAATATTTAAGTATACACAAAAAATATTTTAAAAATTGACATTGTTTATTTCCATCAAGCTGGAACCAATTGCAGTATTTTCCATAGAAAATATTCCAATTTTCCACTTCAAATAGGGCAAATTCAAATAATATGACCATTTTATGGAATTCATTAACTGCACTAATTGAGACCTGCCTGTCTTTTCAGACTGTCTTTATATAACATACTAAATAAAAAAATAGCTAACTACACTATTGCATTTTGTGTTATGTGAATCATAATTGATTAATTTCTGGTTAGGGTAGCATGCAAATTCAGATAATTGGGTTGAGATAATTCCAGATGAATTAACCATTTTATGAGCATAACAAGGGTTTATCTACCGATCAGGTACAAGAACACAGCAAGAGTTTATATGCAGATCAGATACAAAGAAATATCAGTTACCCTCATGGAAACTCTGCAAAACAAATTAGTATGATCTCGGGTACTTTCACGAATAGTCCATTGATCCAATCTTGCTATAGAATGATGAATGATATAATTTTAAATTTGCTACCCATATAAGTAGCTTGCCATTGTTTTCGTCTACTACTTTTTTCCGTTTCCCAGGATGGCCTCCTATCCGAGGATTAATCAAATCTGATCCCACTTAGCTTTCTTGCAATCAGTCAAGGCCTTCTAAATACTACGTAAAATATTATATCACAAAATAAACCAAAAAAATCTGCTCTCTCTCTCTCTCTCTCTCTGTCACCCGTGCAATACTTAACAAGGCGCCGGCCCATCCTAAGACTGTCACAGCGACTCGGTTTCCGGTGTACTTTTACGAGCGAGCTGGCAGGAAAAAGGACTCGCCGGTTCGAAAAGCCCGTCACTCCTTCCGTTTTCGCGAGCAACTTCAGTGGACGGAGGAGTGTTCGCGCGTGCGCATTTCCCCTGGAACCATGAGCTCAGGCGTCAGGACCCGACGGGATTGCATTGGTGCCGCACCTCACCGAATGGTAGTTGGTCTTGTCAGTTTCTTGGAAGCCGCTGCTCAGAGGAGATTAACGTGGACTATAATGGGTTTGTAAGAAACTCAGCCTTCGGCAGGCACGGGGAAAGCAAAAAATAAGTAATTGCCGTTTAGCCTTTCCTGGTGAAGCTGTGGTCTCCGGGCAATTGCCTGCTACAGAAACTTACCTTTAGACTACCGGCCTAAAGTAGTTAAATGGATGCTAATTAGCCCTATTTCATCCTTCAGTGGATGGCTGGTTGGTCGTGGTGTTAATCATTCTCCTCCTGCTTCTTCTCTAAGTCTCCAGGTGAGGAGGGAAGAGATCAGCGCCACCAGCCAAGACGGAGAGGAATCCAGACTGGTAAAGAAAAGAAGAGGAAAACCTAAATTGGTATGCTGTATACTGTAGATGTCTTGGGAAAGGATCAGTCTGCAAAAGCTGACTACAAAAGTTGCTAGACTGTAAGCTCCTTTGTTGTAATAGATTAAAAATCTGTTCCTGGGGAATGTGTCTTTTATAGTCGGAGGAAGAAAAGAGTCACATAATCCTGAAGCTGCTAGGACCCTTGTACAAGGTATTTAATAGTCCTTTTCCAGTTACCAACGCCTATTTATTTGCTGTTTCCTGAAACTAGTCCTTGGCAAAGGAATAAGGCTTTTCATTTCAACTTGCTCTTAACCCTGTTCACTGAGGGCAGGAAAATACTAGTAGAATGTCAAGTTTAAGGAGTTTTGTGGATTACTTGCATATTGTTTTTGCTGGGATAATGTCCCAGCCTTTCTTATTCCTCGATCTAGTCACATAAGAGATAGGGTTGTCAAGATTTAATATTGTTAAATGAATATCCATAAAAAGGAGCATCAAAAGGATGTTTAAGGCTGCAGTCTGATATGAGTGATACTGCTTTATGCCATGGCAGGTTCTTATTTCTAAAACTGTAGGACTTGTACAGATATGATATATCTGCTGTCATTGCATTTTTAAAGAAAAGTAGTCATGATAGCATGTTATAAAAGGTGAATCTATAAACATAAAAGAGGAGAGTCTGATTATCCTCTTGATCAATATTTTTTTGCCTGTTATCACAAAATATTCAGCACATGTTTTTATTTTGTCATGAATAGGATTTATATATAATCCAAATTCAATTCCTTGTTCAAAGAACTCTGGAAAACTGAAAATGCCCTGTATACTTCAGAAGATTATCAATATTACACAGTGTTAAGATCTTCATCATTTTCTCTCCTTAGGAAAACAGAGTAAAAAAAAGGTAATATTTATTTGAGAACTGCTTTAACAGTTAATTCTTCATTCATTTGAACTTTTATTGGCTTTTAAATACCTGAATGCATTTATTTTTTTAAATAAAGTATTTCAATTCTGTAAATGAATAAATCTTACCCACATTTAATAAGTTCTTTACTCTCTTCTTAATTATTGAAATTAATTGTCTAATATTTCTATGTAGTATAATTTTGGTATTTGGCAGTCGGTAATGGCCATATTACCTAGTAGCTAAGCAAAGATTTTCACAATTCTTTAAATGCAAAATGCATTTATGAAACCAATTTTAACAGGGCTCTGCAGGATATGTAACTGTTGAAGGAATAAGTGATGACCAACTTGCATTTGAAATTAAACATGCTCCTCTGCATTCATAATAGACTTGACATACTGTGGTATAGTTATTAATAGAGGGTCTGCTGAAAAATCCCTTGTGATATTTGCAGACAAAGAGTGACATGGCAGATTTTATCTGTAATAACCTCAAACTTATGGAATAGTCTCCCTGGAAGTATCTGTAACCCCATTTACTGCAGTTCTGCAAACAGGTTAACATTAGCATCTCAGTGTAGTTCCTAACCCAGCTGATTAACTATGGGAGCCTACCATCTGGAGTTTTATTTTTGTTTTATATGTATATATTTTGCTTTTGATGCTATTCCGGTTAGCTATTACTAACTTTTCCTTTTTGACTGATGTTGAAGATGCCCCCCAAACAGATAGATTAAGAAAAATGTAATGGTATGTAGTATTGATACTGTAGCATAATAGCATTTTGAACTGTGGATTGTTATCAGTTGTAACCTGCCCCCCCCCCCAAAGAAAAACACCCTTTGGTCTCTAGCAGTCTAATATCAAATAAAAATCTGAAGTTCAGTTCTACATATGTTTAATGTGAAATAATTTATATTATGTACCTTGGAACTTACTCCACAATTCATGCTATGCCACAAAGAAATTAAGTGTACAGTTCGTTGTATGCATATATCGAATGGACAAATATGTGAACACGTGTTATTGTTTCTTCTTTAGTAACTTTAAAACCATATGGAACATTCAGTTGATAAATCACTTGATTATTTTTTTTCTTCCCTTTTTTTAAATAGTTTTATTTCTTCCAGAATGGCTTGTTCCAGAGCTTGCTCAGGGGAAAATGGAGAACAGGCCACTTCGCAGAATAACAGTGGTGATAATGAGAGGCAATGGCAGCAGGAACGCCTCAACAGAGAAGAGGCTTATTATCAATTCATTAATGCACTTAGTGATGAAGACTACAGGTTGATGAGGGATCGTAACCTTCTTGGGACTCCAGGTGACTCTTGCTTTAAAATACTTTACATCTAATGTAATACTGAATTATCTGCAGTTTGATAACTAAAATGAATTCAAATAATACTTTTATGTTCGAATTGCACACAGAATTTACTGTATCACGAAGCATGATAGATAAGTAACCATTTGTTACTTATATGCCTTGAAAATGAGTGAGAAATACATTTATTGCTGTTTATTTTAAATTGTATTTCATTTATTCTCCTGTTATCAGCATTTTTAAACTACGTATTGCAAATTCTTTTCACTTAATCATTTTTGGTTGGTTTTGGGTAATGCTTACAGAAAATACATACAGGGTAGAACAAATACAGTTTCTTAAATGACTTATAATTGCAAGGAAAAGTTATAAAAGTTTTTTTTTTTTGCAGTTTATACATATTAATAGGGGGTTTTTTTCCATTCTGGTTTTACATTTATTTCTTTAAAAAAATCTTCAGTTGTAATAACTGTTGTTTTGCCTGATCATGTGTGTTCAGATAATAAATAAAATTAACAGTGTAAAATGAACTCTTTTAGGGGAAATAACAGCAGATGAGCTGCAGCAACGTTTGCAAAATGCAAAGGAAAATCAGGCATCCCAGTCTGAGCCAGAAAATAGAGAATGGGAAGGTAATCATGCTAGATATAAACTAAATCTTTCTTTCTTTCTTTCTTTTTTAATATAGTTCTGGGGGAAATGCAAATTATAAATATGGTTGAGAAAAAAAAATTTATTAGAATCATCAGCCAACATGCTTCATGGGCTTCTCTGAGGCTAAGGAAGAGGATTATTTGTGGAGAACTGTAGAAGGGAATTAAGGAAAACCAAGGTTAAAATTTTGAAAAAAGTGCTTGATGGAAAATGTTTGATTATTTCTAGGGGAAAAGCTGCAAAATATCTATGCTGTTGCTATAGTTGGTCCATTTTTTTATTTTTCCCCACCTTTATTATTTTTATAAATATCTCAAGGCAACAGACATACATAATGTTCCTTCTTCCTTTTATTTTCACCAACACAAGAACCCTATGGGGTGAATTGGGCTGAGAGAGAGTCACCTAGCTGGTCTTAATGACTAAGGCGGGACTAGAACTCATAGTCTTCTGGTTTCTAGCTTGGTGCCTTAACCATTAAACCAAACTAGATCTTGGATGTGGCTGGTGAATGTTTAGATGGAAGGTGAAGACTAATGAGCATACCTTGTTTGAAGGTATTTTCTCAGAAGCATTAAGAAGGCATACTCTTAAAAAATAAATCATCTGAAATAAATTGTAATTGAAGAATCTAGGGATATTTCAGATCATATAAATCTTTTACTTTCCTCTTTAACTGAAAACTAATGCCCTATCCATCTTATTACGAACATTGCTTATTATGGGATGGGATACCATTTTGTATTCTTTCTTTTTATACATTGGACCAAGTAACATCTGGTTAAAAACTTTAGAGAGTATGCAAAATTAATGAACATGACATTTTACAAACTCTATTATTTTAACTTTGAAAAAAATACTTATTCAAAACATTGTTGATAATAACGAATACATAAATATAAATATATGCCTATAATCTCTACCCTATTTTTGGTAATTGACATAGCTCATGTGTTATAGTATTGAAAGCAATTATTGACATGAAAATAGAAATTGTATTTAGCTTTCTATGGTGAAATAGATAGAAAAGAATAGTATATTGGATTACACTTCATATTATTTCTATAAGTAGCATGTATTATCAATTGACACTCATACTTAATTGCCTTATCTAAATGAAATCAAACCAAAACTCCTAAAAATGTATTTTTTAAATTATTCACAGATTCAGAGACGCTTGGGGAAAACATAACCAGCAACTCCTTGCTTGAGTGGCTGAACACATTTCATCATACAGAAAATTCCACACATAGTGGTCAGAGTGGAAACCAGACTTGGAGAGCTGTAAGCCAGGCAAACCCAAGTAGTGGAGAATTCCGGTTTAGTCTTGAAATAAATATAAACCATGAACAGAACAATGATAATACTCCTGGGGAACAACTGAATGAGTTCTTATATGGCCATTCCAGTAGAATGCATATGGAAAATAGACCTGTAATTGCAAATAGTCCAGTAGCCAGCCGAACTAGGAGCAGGACATTAGCTAATTCTGTTGGCCATGGATTTGTCTCATCAGGAATTGGAAACGTTGGTGGTTTGCTGACTCAGAATGCTGAAGAAAATTCTCGATTCTTCTCTGGTAGACTTGGCGCTAGAAACAGAAGTTCAGCAAGTTCAACCCCTAACAGCCTTTTAGATGACAATGAACACAACATCATTAGGCAAAGGAGAACACAGAGAGTGACTCCAGTAAGATACTACAGAGGGAGAGCTAGAACTCGAAGAAATTCAAGGCAAAGGACAGACGTTTTAAGATTAAGATCAACTTTTAGAGGCCAGTTCCAATCTCTTTTGGAAAACGGGCAGCCAGTCAATATGCAACAAATACATGCAGGAACTAATAGGGCACATACAACCCAGCCTTCTCCGGAACAAACTGAAGAACAAGCATCGTCACTGGGTATACCTTTGGAAGAGGAAGAATCTGTAAGAGCTGCATCTGCATCTAGAAGGCATCCTAGTATTACATTAGATCTTCAGGTAAGGAGAATTCGTCCCAGAGAAAATAGAGATCGCGACAGTATTGCTTCTAGAACTCGTTCAAGAGTAGGCATGGCAGACAACTTGGTGACTCTTGAAAGTGATAATGAAGGATTTATTCAGAATGTTTCACGATCTGAATATGCAGGAATACGGACATATGTTAACACTATACGGATACCTCTTCATAGGGCGTCAGATACTGGGCTTGGTGAGTCTTCATCAGTGGCTGTCAGATCAATTTTAAGACAAATTATGACTGGATTTGGAGAGCTAAGCTCCTTAATGGATACAGAAACAAGTTCTGAAACTGAGAGCAATAGTCAGCACTTGTCAGATATACCGCCCTCAATGCCTAGCTTCCGCACTTTAAATAGTGAATTTATTACAACTGATCAAGATAGCACGGAAGGGCAGGGAGAAACAAATTCTATCCAACACCATCAAAATAATAATACCCCAAATAGCAGAGCATCATTTGTTGAAAATGGAACACTTCCCATCCTTCGCCTTGTACCTTATCTTTTATTAGAAGAAGATTCTAGTGACAACCTGAGAGGATTGACCAAAGACCAGATCGATAATCTTTCTACCCGGAATTATGAGAATCCCCATTCAGAAGATGATGAAATAAGTAAGACGTGTAGCGTGTGCATTAATGAATATGTTGTAGGAAACAAGCTAAGGCAATTGCCATGCATGCATGAATTCCATTTTCATTGTATTGATCGTTGGCTTTCTGAAAATTCCACTTGTCCAATTTGTCGGCAACCTGTAGTAACTTAATATTGCAAGCAGTAGTGAAATCCTCAAATCCAGAGGCCTCTTTTTTTACTGACTTTGAATAATAAGAGGTTGTTTTAGATAGGTTTAAAGTAGGAGAAAATCTGATTATTTGCTAAAGGATTTACCTAACTTCCAAGTACAGGTATAAGAGTAAATATTCAAATTACCTTAATAAAATTATATTTTTCTATATAATTTTGTTATGCACAGCATTTGTGTAATTCAGAAGTTTATGTTATTAATAACATACTTTTTATTGAGATTTCCATTTGTTTTATGCAGTTATAAAATAATGTTATTATTCTATAAACAGTTCCCTTTTTAAGTTGCCAAAGAATTAACATTGGGGCACCTGGCAAAAGGTACTTGCTATTTGAAGTGCTTTTAATATACAGTGTATATTTTTATGGACTACACTGCACATTTGGCTTTATTTAAATGTTTTCTAGGAGTTTTGCATGCTTTTTATACAGTTTCTCATTGACACATTCAGGTTTAAATTTTAAGCTCAACTGAAGTTTAATTCAACTGATTTGGACAGTCTGTATTTTTGCATATTCAGCCATGAGATTAGAGTGGAAACTTGCTAATCCATACTTGCCATTTCTCTGGTCATTTCAGAACATTCAGAAAGGAAAGCATATATTTAATGTGGCTGTGTAGCACTTTGGATACAAAAGGAAAATGATGCTTTGGAATGTGCAGGAGTGCTCATGCAGCCCTTGGCAACTTCATGAAAGTGTGGTGTCTTTTCTTTGGTCATACACCAATCTTTGTTCCAGATTAGCATAATCCCAGTTTAGCCCTGGGAAAGAGGCTTTGGTTAAACGATTTGTCAAAAGATGATTGATATCTGAGTGCAGCCCTGTTTTCCTTTCAAATTCAAAGCACTGCCCATCCAACATATTTAATGCATTTGACACACATAAAGACAGACTGATTTTAAAAGAATTTTAATTTGTACATGAACAAAGGCAGTGATCAGTACTTTCTTACACCATGCATGGTTCCTTTTTTAAAAATAATACTATCAGTTTGCTGTAAACAAAAAGCATGCAATTATTGTTATCTTAAAATAGAGAACTTCCAGAGGATTTTGTTGTTAAGAGAAAATGTATGTTTACTGTAATATATCAGAAACATCCGTATTCTTGGGTTGAAGGCGTATTATACCAATACCCGATAAAGAAATAAAACTACAAAAATGGAAGAATTGTGAATCATTTATGTCATCTAAAATATGAATGAGAAAATAGATGTCAAATCTAATAAGAAATGTACTGCTTGTTTCTTTCTTGCAGCTAGTTGAACCTGCTGAGCTTGGTTTGTAGTAAATAGCTTAAAGACAGGTGTATATTAATTAGTTTTAGAATGTCTTGCATGTTGTTTCCCCATAGAATGGGGTGAACAGCATTCCCTGAAATATTTTTTCTCTTGAAGTAATACATAAAGAATCCTTTTTGATCATGGTATACATGGGCCAGCAGTCCGTTCCAGATGTTAAAATGATAAATAGCAATAGCACTTAGACTTATATACTACTTCATAGTGCTTTACAGCCCTCTCTAGGTGGTTTACAGTCAGCATACAGAGGACCCCAACAATCTGGGTCCTCATTTTACCGACCTCAGAAGGATGGAAGGCTGAGTCAACCTTGAGCTGGTCAGAATTAGCCTGCAATACTGCATTCTAACCACCGTGCCATCACAACTCTAAATGTTATATTAGGGTGCGTTTAACAAAAGCCCAAGGTACAAATCATGGGAAAAATTATTCTACTCTTTTCTGTCCTAGTCAAAGCCCATTTCAACTACTGTGCCCTGTTTAAGCATCATTGTTCAAAAAATGCTCCTAACCGTGAAGGCATTTCCAGAAGCCCTTAAAGATCTGGCTATTCTCCCAGGCCTTGGGGAAGGTGGATGGAATCTCTTGTGACCTGTGTTTGTCATATCTTAGTATGTTTTGATGTTTGATTTGCCATTTTGTTTATTTCCCGTATTATATTTTTATTTATATTTTTATCTTATTTGTTTTTCTACATTGTGGGCTGTCCAGCAAAGAAATGGAGTTGGGTGGCACTAAATTAATTAAATAAAAGGACAGTGACAATTGGAACAACTTCAGAGGATGGTTAGCAAGTTAGCAAAGGATCTGGAAACCAAGTTTTATGTTGAGCAGTTGAAGGAACGGGATACATTTAGCCTGCACATATATGACTTGGGAGAGATATGCAACTCTTTAAATATCAAAGGGTTGTTACAGCAAAAACGGGATGATTCTATCACTCCAGAGGGTAGGATCACCATCAGTGTGTTGCAACTGTAAGAAAGCAGGTTCAGAATAGATATTGGGAGGAATAACCTGATCATATAAGCTGTCAGCCAATAGAATAGGTTTCCACATGAAATAGTGACTTCTTCATTGGAAATCTTCAACTATAGGATAAATGGTCATCCATGGAGACACTCCAATGGATCCTGCACTGAACAGTGCATTGGATTGCATATCCACTAAGACTCCTTAAATTCTGTGATTCTGTATTCATTGATTTTGGACTAGAGGCTCAGCTATACTGGATATAATTCTTACTAATAGAGATGAAAGGTTGATGGAGTGGAAGTTACAGGAACGTTGGAGGAAAGTGACCATAGCATGCTAGAATTCACCATAATGCAGGCACAGGTAACTGAACAAAGATGGACTGGTATTTTAGACTTTAATAGGCCTGTCTTCAGCTAAGAATAGGAAGGATTCCATAGATGGAAATCTTAAGAGGAAAAATACAGGATGCTTGGGATACTATAAAAAATTTGTTCGTAAAAGCCCAAACAAAAACAACATCACAGAGAAAGAAAAACAGGAGACTCTAGACAAGATCAGCATGGTTGCACAAAGAGCTCTCTGACAACCAGGGACAATTCAGACAAGTATAAAAAATGGAAAGAGAGGCATATAACTAGAACAGAATACCAGCAACTAGCCTCATCTGCCAAGATGGAGTTGGGAAGGCTAAGGCTCAGAATGAAGTAAGACTTACAACGAATACCCAAAATAATAAAAAAGTTTATTTTAATGCTAAGGAGCAAGAAGAAAGTCAAGGAAATGGTCGGTCCACTAATGGGAGAAGATGGCACAAAGGTGAGGGGAAGCAGGGAGAAAACTGAACTGCTTAATTTATTCCTTGCATCTGTCTACACAAAAGGAAAAAAGTAGCCCAAGTTATCAAAAGCAGCATTCTGGGAGACAGAACAGGAATACAGGAATTGTTAAGACAATATCTATCTGCTTTGGATGAGTTTAACTCTCCGGGAGCAGATGCTTTACATCCCATGGTACTGAAGGAGCTGGCAGATCTTGGAAACACTGAATGAAATATTTCAGAGCTCCTGGAGCACGGGAACTTTCAGAGGACTGGAGAAAAACTGATGTGGTTCCAATCTTCAGAAAAGATAAAGTGGATCCAGGACATTACAGACAGTTTGACATCAATACTTGGAAAAATCCTGGAAAAGGTCATCAAGGTATGGATTCATGAGCATCTAGAAATGGACAAGGAAATTATTGGAAGCCAGCATGGGATTGTTATAAACAGATCATGCCAGACAAACCTTATTGCCTTCTTTGATTAAAGTGATTAAATTAGTTGATCAGGGAACTGGATCCTTGCTGTGGGTATAGTATACTTGGATTTCAATAAGGCATTTGACAAAGTAGACCACAGCCTATTTCTTGGTAAGATAGAACAATATGGAATAGACAGTACCACCACCAGATGGATTCAGAGTTGGCTGATGAGGCACACTCAGGATATAGACCTGAATGGAGATACTATATATCTATGTTGAGGGAAATATGTAGTAAGGTACCTCAAGGTTCTCTCTTGCACCTGGTGCTCTTCAACATCTTCATAAATGATCTAGATGAGGGGACAAAAGAGGAACTCATCAAATCTGTAGACAAAGCTGGGGAAATTTGCCAACACTTTAGAATATAGTCTCAAAATTCACAGGGATCTTGACAGACTAGCATTGAGCTCTGTGCAACAAGATGCAATTCAGTGATGAGAAAAGTAAGGTCCTGCACTTAGGCAGGAAAAACTAAAAGCATAGATATAAAATTGAAGGTACCTGGTAAATAGTAATAACTGAGAGGGATCCAGGTGGATCACTGCTTAAGTATGAGCCAGCAGTGTGCTGCAGCTGCCAAAAAAGCCAACACAATTCTAGGTTGCGTCACCAGAGGGATAGCATCAAGATCATTGGAAAGTGGGCTACTGCTCTATACTGCACTAGTGAAGCCATATTTGGAATATTGTGTCCAGTTCTGGTCATCATGATACAAAATAAATAAATGCTAAGGCCCTAGAAAGAGTGCAGAGAAAAGCAACAAAGATGATAAGGAGTCTGGAGGCTAAATCAAAGGATAAGTGGCTAAGGGAACTAGGGATGTTTAGCCTAATAAAGAGAAAGATAAGGGGAGACATGATTGCAGTACTTGAAGGGCTGTCATAGGGAAAAGGGTGTTGAACTATTTTCCATAGCATCTGAGGACAGGACAAGAAGCAATGGATGGAAGCTCATCAGAGGGAGATTCAACCTGGAAATAAGGAATTTCCTGACAGTGAGAACAATTAATCAATGGACTACCTTGCCTCCCAAAGTTGTGGGTGCTCTATGACTGGAGATTTTCAAGAAAAGATTGGACAATCATTTGGGAGGACTCCTGCTTTGGACATGAGGCTGGACTAGAAGTTCTCCAAGGTCCCTTCTAGTCTTATGATTCTAGGATTTCTAGACTTCAGACTCTAGATCAGTGATGGCGAACCTTTTAGAGACCGAGTGCCCAAACTGCAACCCAAAACCCACTTATTTATTGCCGGGTGCCAGGTGGGCGTGGCCCACTGGGTGGGCATGGCTGTGGTGGTCATGGCAGACTGGGTGGGTGTGGCCATGGTGTGCATGGTCACCTCGATGTTGCTTGTGGGGAGGGACGCCTGTGGGGGCCGGGCAGGGTTGGAGGAGATCCAGGGGGTCTCTGGTAGGTGGAGTGGTGGGTAGGAGACTTGTCCTGTGAGGTGAGGTGAGGCAGGGTGGGGGTGCCATTATCTCAGGGCAAGGCAAGGCAGGGGCTGGGGCAGCTACTGCCTGACACCATCGCCCCCGGCACACAGAGGCCAGTGAGCACATGGAGGCCGACTGTCCATCAGCAGCCACAGCCTGCCAGCCCCTCGACCGGCGCATTCTGGGGCTCCACAGCCCACCAGCAGCAGTTCAGAGAAGTGCCCACAGAGAGGGCTCTGAGTGCCGCCTCTGGCACGCGTGCCATAGGTTCGCCACTACTGCTCTAGATCCATGAATATTCTATTCAGTTGATTCTGAGACTACTGACAAGATAGTCTGTTCCTTTTAGCCTCAGTTCCCAATTTTGGTCTTCTTTTAAAATGACAACAGTTTTCTATCTAGCAAAAAGAAGAGTAATCTCTCTGCATATACAATTCCAAGGCACGCCTCACCCAGAGTTAATGTTGATTGAAACTCACACATAACTGATGTTCAGTGAATATGGGGGGGTGGCCTGCCTACACATTCAGTGCAATGTTTTTGCCCCCATTCCTCACTTTGGGGCAGAGCTGAACAACCTGCAAACCTCCAAAAGCTATTTCAAAATTCCCAATTGTTTTTGGCAACATAGCCAATAGTAAGGGATGAAGGGAAGTAAAGCTCAACAACATCTAAGTGGTTACATTTCTGCTCCTTAAAGAATAAAGAAAATGGTTCATATACTGTATAGCTATTTTGTATATACTGTATTAAATTTGTTTCTGCTGTTTCATGAAGAATAAATACATGATTTAAAAAACACTATGGAAATACTTGGCTTTTATGGCCAGGCATGGATATTCAGTCAAGATGATATATTTGGATGTTTTTTAAAAAAATACTGATGTAAAACCTAAATAAATAAAGCTTCATTTACATTCCTGACTGACCTATTTGCCCCCATGAACATACAACTGATGTTTTAGTCCTGATGTTTTTCTGGACATAATCTGTAAAATCACCACATTCACAAATCCACGCCATGATTGACTTATGTGCCATCAAATTGATGTGAACTCTTAGCAATTATATAGATAGATCTTCTCTATAAGGAGGTCTTCCACTATAACATCAAACTTAGCTGTTGGTCATCTTCTTCTATGGTCCCTGCTCAGAAAGGTACACCCATAAAAAGTCCATCCTTGGAATTCCCTCCCCCCCCGCATCTATCTCTGAACTATTCATGGTTCATCATGTTTATTTTTAGTCTGAATGCTCAAGGGATGATTATTTTGATAGCTTCTGCATAAGGTTGTCCAAAGTGGGGACTCCAGTTTTTAACAAAGTGATTTAAAAACAGCAAAAATGTGAAGATTTAATTGAATCAATATTATTCTGACATTAATTCAATTTCTGTCAAGTCCACATTTATAAGTATGCTTTGTCAAAAATAAAATACTATAGCTTTTCAGACAAATATTTACATCCACATTTCTAGACAATGCTTTAAAGATTGTAAGTCAGAATGATTCCTATATTTATTTGTTGTGGTCACTTAAATCGAAACTTTTGGGTTTTATGGATTATGCACTGAATACATGTTCTCACTGCTATCAAAGGCTCCATAGATGCCTTTCAGCAAATAATTATTTCACAGCCTTGACTTCCCTTACATTATAAGGGATCAAGCCAGCATCTGACCCAGACTTGTAATCAGGATGATTTAAGTAATGTATGCAGTACATGCTGTAAATTATCAACATTAATATCCTTTTGTGCTTGTCCAAAAGAAGTTTTCAAACTTTGAATTTTTCTTTAACATTCTGTTAAAAAATGTCTGCAAACAGCACACTTTCAATACCAGAAATCAAATCCAGAAAGGTCCTTTGCTCCATCAAAATCCCACCAGAACAGGAAGACTATTTGGTGGATCATTCCTTTTTCTCTCCTTACTTATATCTCCAATAAAAATAATGCTCAGTGGATCCTCTTTTATTGTTTCCTCAATTAAAAAAAGCATAAACAAATGTTTCCTGTTCTTTATCTATACTGACCTCTAGTGTCTTCAACAAACAATTGAGCATTAAATCTGAATACAAAGTAGAACACAGAAATCCTTGAATTAGTACCTTGAATTAGAATCACAACTGAGCCTGGGATTTTGGTTGTACGTCATTGCGGTTGTTAAGCATGTAACCTGACTCAATTTTACAATCCTTTTTTACAATGTTGTTAAGTGAGTCACTGTGGTTGTTAAGCAAATCACATGGTTGTTAGTTGTTGCTGTTAACTGAATCCAACATATCCAATGGGCATTTTTTTTTGTTATCTGATACAAAACAGCAAAAAAAAGTTGCAAATTGCAGCCACATGATCATGATTGGTAAGTCACAACATCAATGACAGGTCATAGAATAGAATAGAATAGAATAGAATAGAATAGAATAGAATAGAATAGAATAGAGCTGGAAGGGACCTTGGAGATCTTCTAGTCCAGCGGTTCTCAGCTTATGGGTTGCGACCCCATTTGGGGTCGATCGACCATTTCACGGGGGTCGCCAAGCAAGGCTGTCCACCACTTTTTTCCCCTTTTCCGGCGGGTGCCTTACCTCCCTTGGGCTGGGCCATCTGGTGGTCGGCCTGCTCCGTCTCTGCTGCTTGCCAGCTACGCCTCGGCCGGCGCAGGGGGCGGAACCATGCATGCGCGGCGCTCCCGGGCAGGGAAAGTCCTTGACTTACGACCGGTTGGGGGTCGCGGCATTAAAAAGGTTGAGAACCACTGTTCTAGTCCTTTTAACTACTGGTTATTAAGCAAGGAATACCTATATGTGTGTTGTATATGTATCTGTGTGATCACATTCTCTCCAGCAAAAAGGAATCAAACAAATAGAATTCCTTTGAGGAAAAGGAATTAGGAAAATTCCTTTTGGGAGAGGATGTGAAAGACAGATTTTGCTATTGTTAAGAGGCAAGAATTCACCTGAAACAACGTGGGAGGTATGCCAGCATTAGCAGGTAAGCTTCCTTTTTTTCCCCTGACAATCAAGATGAGATTTCATGATTGATTGGATGCCATCAAGTCACTTTTGACTCCTAGCAGCCCCATAGATTCCCAACCTGTTCTTTCAGGTTCTCCCCCCTCCCCCAATGGTGCACTCATTACCACTGTAACAAGAGTCCAATGACCTTGCTGCTGGTTGTCCTCTTCTTCTCTTTCCTTCCACCTTTCTAGCATTAGACCATTTTACATAATGTGCCTGAAGTAGGTTACTTTGAGGCTCAAGTGAGAATTCTGGTCTGATTTCTCCCTGAGTCCCTCGGGAGAAGGGCGGGGTATAAATTAAAGTAAAATAAATAAATAAATAAATAAATAAATGATCCATCAGGTTGTTTTCTTGGCTGTCCATGGGTATCCTGCTTTTTTAAAGTCCGACATTAGTTGTCAAAGGAAATATCATGGTTTGCCCAGTTCTGAACTTTGTAGGTACAGACATATCACAACATATGAGCATCATTTCCAAGACCTTCATAGCTGCTAGTCTGCCAATATTTTCAAAAAAAACAAAACCAGAATATAATTACACTCTTTCTCTCGGCATTGTGTATGTCAATGTTAAAAGGCTTCTTTTGGAGGAGGGAGCATCTGATACCCATGTGTAAGGTTTAAAGCATCTAGACAATTAAAAAAAAACTTAACTTCTTAGAGCATCTGCAAATGGGCACACATGTTTTGTAGAGACATATATAAGAGTTATAGTAGGAGGGGAGTGGGGAAGAAGGGTTCTTCCACAGTCTACACATGATGCTGATGGTGAAAGGTGTGACCAGCTAAGCAAAGGACTAAAAGAATCCAAGGACAAAGAATGGAGGAAGATCAGCATGCATCTTCAGTGGATTGGGAAGACAGATTTTTTTTGGGAAAAGAACCAAATCAGTGCCAGAACAGAAAAAAGCCTAACAAAGAAATCCTACTTAAAAAAAAGTGGTTTGGGGGCTAGCTGTTTTTTTCACAGAAGTTTGAACAGAGAGCAGAGTCTCTTTCTTTCCCACTTTTGGCTAGTACAAGGCTTTTCTTCCTTGGAAGTACAAGCTAGTTAACGAGGGAATAACAATAATAGAAATTGCAAAGCCTGCAATTAAGCAACTGGGGGAGAAGGGAGGAGGTGAAAACTCTGTGCATTTGACAAGTAAGAAACTAAGGAATGTTTAGACAGAGGTGTGATCAATGCATGCTGGATATTATTTTTTTTGTTAAGTTTCAATATTCACATGTACACACCGTACTCAGAATAGGAACAAGATAGTATACACTATATATACACAAGCTCTTTCTGTTCTTTATTGTAATCCTTCGTAAACAGTAATAAATGTCAACTGTGATAAACATCACACCCTGTGCATATCTGAATTGGTTCTTGTCCTTACACACACCCTCAATGGACATATCAAAATCCTATCATCTCACCTACCAAATCTATACATTTTACTACTTTGCAAACATGTTTTTTCCCCTTCTGAATTCATTTTTCTTTTTTGTACCGGATATACAAATACTTTACAATTCTTACTGGAATTGTTACAAATTTGGTCATCTTAATTATTGCTAATGACTTGTTTTTGTTTATTGTTTATGTTACAAACAATAGCATTGCTGCAATTAGTGTATAAACTGGTAGAGTATATTATAAGCATTAGAAATATATGAGTATTAGAAAAAAACATTTCTTTTGAATGGTTACAGTTTAAATTTAGATAAAACAGGTTTTTAACTAGAGTAAAGTAAGACAGGATTCAACAGAAATGTTGTATACATTGATCTTGAGGACACCAATAAAATATTTTGGGGAGGGAATGTAGTTGCAGCAACAAATGCCAATATGATGTATTTATTCCTTTGTCTTAAAGCATGTTTATTGCATACTTCTGATAACATTCTAAAAGCAACTGAAAGTTCAAGTTAAAAAAGGAGACTGGCTGAGGAATTCTGGGAGTTGAAGTCCACAAGTCATAAAAGAGTCAAGTTTGAAGACCCCTGATCTAAAGTCATGGCACTAAAACACCAAAAGTTATATAGGGCAGATTGGAAGAAAGAGGAAAGAAAATTCAGGTGCAAATGTTTAAAGTTCCAATTCTTCTAAAGACTAGATGTGATAGAAAGAGCTTAGATTCTTGATGGAATGGCTGGTGACAAAAGTGGTTACCCAGTAACAAGAACAAAGCTGAGCCAGTTTGATGGAACAGTTCTGCTTCCCTTCCTTCTCTTTATTGCAGGCTATGGATTAGCTATTGTTGTTCGCAGGGCTGTTTGTCAACTCCTCTTTATTTGAAGGAAGGGTATGCTAGACACATTATAAATAATACATACTATTGAGATAGGGAGATATTCATTTCATAATAGAGTTAATAATCTACGACGTGGACTTTGAACAGATCATTACTTCAAACACATCATTACATCAGAGGAAGAATGGTAGGCTCTGTAGAAGAATAAACAACTTTAAGAAACTATAGCTCGTATTTAATATAATGAGCTACTAAATCATGTTTCCTTTGTTTGACTTCTGAATCAGAGACCTTCTTCACTGCACAGTTCATCTTGAAGGATTAATTCTGCTGTTTTTTTGTGGTTGTACAAATGCAATATACTTCTGCATACCTGGACTGCAATTGTTTTGGTCATACGTGTAGAAAATTTTGGGATTTAAATCCCAGCATCTGAAGAGTGATGAGGAAAGCCATATTAGCATATGACATTACTACATCAATAGCCATAAAACTGTTAAAAGAATATAAAAAAGTGGATGACAAAGCTCATAGAATTACCAATTTGCTGCACCCAATATACTGTATTACTAGATCAGTTGAAAGATGTTCTTAAATGTGAAAGAATTTCACATTTATGGCATCTTTCTATGACTTCTAGGAGTATCATAGAGCTTTCTCCCAATACTTTTAAAAATTTCAGTTAAAGAGCAAATCTTGCATGTTGAAGCACTTTGCCCAAGATTTTACATCAAAACATCTTAAAACAGCTTATTTAATTTTCTCTTTTTCTTAGACAATTGTCTCTTCCTTGCTTGCCATTTTCCAAAGCCAATTCTTTTTGCCAGTGGGAATAGTCAGTCTTAGAAAGCTCTAAAAGAACAGACTGGGGATTGAAGACTCATTGATTTAAGACCCCAGCCCGGCCCTCCACCATGTTTCCAACACCTTTAATATTTAAACCTGCTTTAGAATTGTTCTTCATTCATTCCATTAATTACTACTGGAGGAACCTTGCTTTTTTCTGACAAAAAAACCGTAAGGAGTTGAAAATAGGGATCTTCCAACTTCTCTCCCTTTAGTCTTCAGCCAGCAAAACTTTAGGACTTGTTTAAGAACTCTTAACAAGACCATTGGATTGTTCTGCCTACCACCACATTGCTTAAAATACTTTTCTTTTAAAGTACTCTCACGGTTTACAAATGGAAAGCAGTATAGCAAAGATTACTGAAAATCAAACCCTTGACCTTCTACAGAAAAAATTGAGTTTTCTGCCAGACATGCCTATAAGATTTGTTGTGTTTAGCCCCCATAAAAGTTATGATCGTTGATTGCCTATAGAAAGTATTTTGGAGATATAAAAAGCATGCGATAACCACTTTGGAACAAAAATAAGTAGCACATACTGGATCCAGCTCCACAACATTTAGAATTTGGGTTCTTTTATAAAATTCAATAAATATTAATCAATGGCAAGGTTAACATATTTGTTACATGGAGGGGATCACTTTTTTTAACAATCCCCCCCTCCTCTGTAGTTATTGCACTATGGCACCGACCACCAAACAGTTAATCAGTGCACCCACAGAGTAAGCTGACTCTTCACCCACCAATGGCCTCTTTGTTAACTTCAGCAGCACTTGTCTTATTGCCTGCTCCCTATCCTGCTCTTGGTATGCTCCTAATGGTAGTAAGCATACCGCCCAAAAAGTCATCACCAGTGTTGGTGGGTAACCAAGGGATCAAATTATGTTGCGTGTTGCATGACAATATCATGCAAATGCCACAAGTAATTTATGCATCATTATAGTTTCTATCAGATACCAATGGCTATCTTCATAAAAAATATTAACAAATGCATCCTTGTGATATGTTCTTGTGAAAATAGGTTCTCATGTTTTCAAAAGTAAATAATCTGATACTCTACCAGGTTGTTAGTAAGACTAAAACCAAAAGAGAATCACTTATATTTCTTTATATAGAGCAGGTTGGAAAAAGAGACATAAGAAATCCGAACCCTGATTGTATAAGAAGAACTTGCATGGCTGCTGGAAATCTTTTGTGATACTTCTCAGCTTTTCTGCCAGAGGTAGATTTTACTTATCAGCTGTTTTTTGAATTCCTGTGTGGCTATTACACTGATTATAGTTCAGCCTACTCTGGAGACACCTGACAACGTTCAACTTCCAATATCAACATACTGCCTGTATTTTCTAGCTGGATGCTGTTTCTTTTATCTCCCACTTTTCATTTATTGAACTGATCATACTTTTTCTGTGTTTTACATACTGTAGCTTTACTTGTCTTAAAAAGAAATAGTGTGATGGTATGTATGTATGCATTAAAAAAAAGGTCTCTTGACAGAGATGGGAAAACTGACAAGACATGGCTCTTTCAGCAAGCGGACCTGACCTAGGGAGGATTTTATACTGGGTTCATTTTAGGGGAATTTGGAAGACACAACTTTAAAATTTGGTTTAATTCGGTTTTACAGGGGGGGATTGTATATATGCTTTTGTTTTAAATATGTTGTGCGCCGCCCTGAGTCCCGCTGGGAGAAGGGCGGCATATAAATTAAATTAAATAAATAAATAAATAAATAAAGTCTAATGAGAGAGAAATCTACAGATGCTTTTATTAAAGGCTGGAGTCAGTTTATGGATCATATTATAACGGTAGAGAAAAACAGCTTCGCGAGAAAGGGTTTTGCGGATTAAATAAGGGAAGGCGTTGATGAATTTAAATAGCGACTACCACGGGATAAAAGATAGTAAATGGATTGTGGGAACCGGCAGGAACAGGGTCGGTCTAGGATTGCCAAGCGATGGCTTAGCCCAGCCTACAGGACAAGATGAGCCAGGTAGCCGGACAGTCTCCCCTCTCAGCAGGGCCTACCGACTCCGGTTTGCGCGGCGTTCTGCAGATAAAATCTCCAGCTGACAAGTCGAAGTCCCCTCAGCACGGGTGCTGCTCGTCGCCTGCCGCAAACGAGCCGGGAAGCCAAAGACGGCAGCCGCAGAGGCCACGGCGACTGCCGCTTCGGCGCTGTCAGCTGGAGGGTTGGCGCCGGAGCCGGCCGGCGAGGAGCAGATGGCGAGGCTACCGCTCCCTCTGCCCTCGGCCAGCCCTTAGCAGGCTCCGAGCGGAGAGCAGACTTCCAGCATGACGCACCCCCGCGGCCTCGACAAGGCGCTGAAGATGTCTCTGCGGAGGAAGACCAAGATTCACTCGGCAGCTGGTGGGTTGTGCGCGCGCTTATCACCAAGGCGTTTGGGAGGAGGAAGAGGGAGGCTGGATCCCTCCCCAGCTCTCTTGATCCTACTCAGCCCAGCAGCAAGACCCCCTGCCGCCACCCCCCCCCCTCCATGGTGCATCTTCCCTGGGAGGTCATGCTGCGATTTAATGGCAATGTTACCTTTTCCCCCGCGTCGCTCACTCAGTGAATTCACGTCAAGGTGTGTGTGTGTGTGTGTGTGTGTGCGCGCGCCCATTTTCTGCGGTCCGCGGAAAGGAGCGGGAATGAGTAACTACTAAGGGCTGTTTCCAGTTTCTCCTTTTAACGCTCTCGAGGGAGCAAGAGAAGAAATTGGATTTCTCTGAGGCTAGTTTGGCTATTGGAATTGCTCAGAAGATTGAAAGCTCTGCGTTGTGTGTGTGTGTGTTTACATTCTGTGTTTCACAGCCTCGTGAGTTTAAGGAGATTTATTCCTAGATATAGATGTGCAGGATTGGTGTCTTAAAAATAGCTGTCCTCTCAGTGCACACAGATTTGAAATGTTGGTAGTGCCTTAGAGCCTGGATAGACTGGATTTTTCCTTGTTGCGAAGGATGGCTCCAAACGGGAATGATGCCAGGAGCCCAATAATCTCCCCTCCTTTCTCTCTCTCTTTTTTTTTTTTTGCATAAAGATTAAATGAAAGCAGAACCAGCCTTTTATGTTAAGGGCAAGGATAATGCAATGTCCAATCTAGTTTGGCCCACACATCCTTCAACAACCTATCAAAAAACAAAGATGTATGCATATTCACACAACAAAATTAGTACTATATTTCTGCCTTGCTTTTGATTAGATGTCCCATTTATCCTTTCCAGAGGTGATGAGCTACCACTGTCTTCTTCCCCAGCCTGGCTGGGTATGCTGGAAGCACTTGTGATAACACTAGATTGGGTTAATTTCATATTGCAATACTAAGGCTGCAATCCTGTGCACGTTAATTTGAAGTGAAGATCAATTTGGCCAAATCAGAGTTGCTCTTAAGTACAGTTAGCACATAAAGAAGAAAGCTGCACATACTAGACTAGAGATAGCTGAATCAAGCTTTCTGTGGGAATACTTTTTTAAAGCTTAGTTCCTGAACAGAGCTCAATTCTAAGAGGATTAATTCTTTCCACAGCTGTCCCCAGCCCCAATTTCTCCTGTTTAGAAATTAAACATAGAAAAAAAGGCAGTTTGTATAAATAGCTGCCTTCTGGATTACATTGTATTGAATTACTAGCCAATTTGATGGAAATTAAACTTCTAGTCATCTGAATATAAAATATGTCTTGGGCTGCTAAGATCTGAGTTGTATACATTTTAGTAGGTCTAGTCATGTGTTATGTATATAATATCTGGGTGCAAGACAAGATTCAATAAAGAAGCTGTTTCCTACAAAAGAGGCTTGTTACAGGTTTAAAGAATTTTCTGAGATAGGACAAATAAAAAAATCAGACATTATTTGAAAAGACTAAAGATCAAGATTGTTAAAAGTAAAAGGGAGGAATATAAAGTTGACTTATTTGTAGATATGCTGTTATCTCTGGTAATCCTTAATGGACTTTTGTTGAAATGATGAGGCTTTAAGGATTTGTTTATAGATAAGAAATGGGATATGGGAAGAAAATATAATTTGTTGTATTTTAAGACAAGGTGATAAGTTACTTAAATTGTTTGTTGTGATGAAGGGGGAGACATTTCTTTATATATTTCTCTTCTTTTTCATTGCTATAGTTCTTTTTTCTTTTACCTTCTACTTTTAAGTTGTATTAGTTTTTATCATTATAACTGTGCCTTTTAATAAGACTACTATTTAAAAAGAAGCTGTTTATAAAACAGTATTATTACACACTCTAGAATCTAGATGACTCAGAAAAGGACAATGAATAAATCTGATGTCTTTTTGCTTTATTTGGGGGAGCTTCCTCTTGGAATAATGCTATCTGGTAAAGGCATCTGCTCTCTAAAATCACTTCTGTACAATCATATGAGGAAAAAAAAAAAAAAATAAGAACCAATATATCAGTAGTGAACGTTTATATCTATTAATTTGAAATCAACATTCTTTACATAGTGAGTGAATAGAAATAGAAAACTATTCCATTCTGTACACATGAGGGAGGTCAATGGCACTTGAGGGAGGTCAATGGCACTTGAGAGAGCTGGATCTGGGCACGAAAAACTGCAAACACTAATGGGAAAATAAATATAATCCGGTCAGGATGACAGATCAGAAAGATAAACTGCCAAGTGCAGAGTCCAAAGGACTATTAGAATCAGGACCCTGGACAGCTCCAGTTGATTTTTTTGCTGAGGATACTTCTCCAGAGCCTGGTCAGAATTGCTTCCCAGTGAAGCAACTCGTGGAAGTATCATGCCCTTCCTCTATTTTAAAGAGTGAAGTCAAGGAGTTCCAACTTCTTTGACCTAATGATAAACACCAAAAGAGGCTCCTCTCCTCTTGCATATTTAGCATTGGATTTGCACATTTGTAAATGAACATGTTGAGGGAGATAGAACAATATGAAATTGCTTCAGGGATATGAATAGTGTGATTTCCAGGGGTGTGAACATCTCATTGGACTTCTTTGCTGCTCTATTTTTTCTCTCTCTATTGCAATTCTTTGAATTAATACCCCCCCTTCTTTAGGAATTCCCACCCGGTTCAAACACTTTTTCCCAATTAGTTTTTTCAATCTTGAAATCCTACTGGTATTGCTTGGAATTGAAGTAAAAAGTATTTCCCTTAAAATGAAGAATTCCAGCATTATATTCCATAATATTTCTGCTACTTCTCCTTCCTCAATTAAGTATTTATTATTAGTATCAAATCCACTTTATGTCTCCAATTTCAAAGATAGATTAATTAAACAACGGAAGCCAGAGTTTTAGAGATTTCAGGAAATCTTGGCTACAGTTTCACATGTTATATTAACTATTGTTGGTCGAATGACTATTTTGCACAATTTGGAGAATTCAAGGAGACACCCCAGGCTTGCAGAGATTTGTATCAATCTGGATAATACAAATCTCTGCAAACCCTGGGATGCCTTCTTCTCCTTGAATTCTCCAGAGTTTTTATCACTATAATTTTATTATTGCAAAAGGTTAAAAGTATTAGATACATTACTGGAGAATAATTAATTTTACTTAAATCTAAATGTAAACAAAAATCTAATTTAGTTTTTGTTTTGGCTCCAACTACTACAATTGTAAAAGGCCTGTTGTGGCTGTCAGCCCAGAAAAACATGCACAGATATGTCATAAGCCATGCTGTACAACTAAAATGTTTGGATTTATATACTATATACATTGTGATTAAAGCAAATACTTAAATGTATTGCTTAGAATTATATAGTTGGAAAGGATCTTGGAGGTTTTATTGTTCAATCATATTTGATGAATGATCTACTGGTCCAGCTATAGCATTCTAAATGGAATGTTGTGTGTTCTTGCTTAAAAATAAATATTTGCTGGAATTGGGTATGTCTAGTTTAACAAAGAGAAGGACGAGGGGGGACATGATAGCAGTGTTCCAATATCTCAGGGGCTGCCACAAAGAAGAGGGAGTCAAGCTATTTTCCAAAGCGCCTGAAGGCAGGACAAGGAGCAACGGGTGGAAGCTAACCAAAGAGAGAAGCAACCTAGAACTAAGGAGAAACTTCCTGACAATTAGAACAATTAACCAGTGGAACAATCTGCCTCCAGAAGCGGTGAATGCACCAACACTGGAAGTTTTTAAGAAGAGACTGGACAGCCATTTGTCCAAAATGGTATAGGGTTTCCTGCCTGAGCAGTGGGTTGGACTAGATGACCTCCAAGGTCCCTTCCAACTTTATTATTATTATTATTATTATTATTATTATTATTATTATTATTATTATTATTATTGTTGTTGTTGTTGTTGTTGTTGTTGTTGTTGTTGTTGTTGTTGTTGTTGAAATAATTAAAAATAATAAATTCAGTGAAAGGAGAGTTCTATTTTCCAGTGCTCTACTGGTACATAGCTCTAGCAAATTTCTACAAAAGTTGCTTGAAATTTGTTTCTCCAGTTTCCACTATTAGTTCTATTCCTGCAATAAAGCAATAGAGAATATACTTGTTTTGACTGCTGCGTGACAGCAATTTCAATATTTGAGGACTAAGGAGAGATTAAGTCATGTCTCCCTCCTTAATTGTTTCTGAGTTAGACAACTATATACAGCTCTTTGAAAAGTGATTGTGATTTCTTTCTGATTTCTTACAATCATTTATTCGAAATGATTTAAATATAATCTTAAATTTGCTTATACTTCAGTGAGAAAAATACCATGTGACTTGTTTTCGGAATGGCAATACCAAAGTTTGCATCCTCAAATGTTATAATCCAAATGATAAGTAAGAGGCTTTTAATTGATTTATATTTAAATTATTCTCTAAGAAGCTTCCCTGTTTCTTCCTGAGTCTTTTAAGTTTACTAAAAATAATCCACCATCAATATCACACTTAATGTTACAAAGTGCATTTTTCAAAAAAATCACTCATGGTTTGCAAAAATCTAGAGGTCAAGCATCAGCACCATTAATATTGATCAAAAAAGAGTGCTGCTGAAATCTCTGTGATCTCCAATAAAAGTCAAAATATCCTTGCACCAAAGCAGTAATTAAAGTATCTGTTTTCCAGTTGCAAAATGGAAATATAAATATTAGATTTAGTGGTGCAAAACTGTAATTTTTATGCTTATCTTTTGCCACTTGTCTTTCCTTGTATGAATACTGTTCAAACATTATGGGTTCTGTGTCGGCTAATAAACTCCAGACTCAAAGTTGGATCTAGGAGCTTCTTTGAACTTCCAGAATTCCCTTTTCCATTCTGATCTTTTGTGACAGATGAATAGATTTGAGATTTTCCTTTTTGCAAAATTTCTTACATTACACTGTAATTAGTGTGTTGATTGAAAAAAAAACATAGCCTAGCCACAATCTGACTTTATTATTCCCACTAGGGAAATGTGGTTTTTGTTCTTTACAAATGTATCAATGCAGGAATAATATAAAGACTTTTTGGTCCCCTGACAACCATCTTTGCAGTAAAATAGTTGTCTAAAAAGCTGATTCAGAAAATGTTAGGCATATTTAACTCCTGTTTAAATTAGCAATGCCAATTAATCAATGAGGCAGGTTGGTCATTACTACTATTTTTCATGTCTTTTAATAGACTTTAGTGCTACTACTTTTCTTTCGACCAATGATAAAGAAGTGTGTTAGAATGTCAATTTGTAATAACACTTTAAAACATTTTCTTAAATATGTAAGTATTCTTGGTTGGTTATACATTGTTTTTGTGGTTAGTGAAAGATGCTCATGTTTCATAATAAGTATTAGTATGCACAACATCTTTGTTATATTTGATCTAATCATGTTCAACAAATCATAGCTGGTGATGCAGAGTTATCCAACCAAGGCTTTCATACCAACATTTAAAATTAGTTCATCAGGTTTTGATTTTATATTTAAACTGATATACTCTAACCACTACATGGCTTTGTCTTTGGAGTTTGGGAGAACATTTCAGGATTCTCCGAAGAAGAAAGACACACAATTCATGGCATCTTGGTTGTCAGTCAATGTCTGGCATAAATACACACCACTTTGGACTCTGGCAGGACTTCCTTTTGTTGTCTTTTATGAGACTCCATTTCACAATGGATGAGTAATGGGCAAGTTATATATCTACTTGTTTATTTCCAAGAATTTCCCCAATGTTATGTTATGTTACTCTGTTTCAGCACTTCGTATTAGGAAAAGATTCCCATAGTTAAAAACTGTATGGGCCCTGTAGAAATGAGGAGCATCTTAAATCTCTACTTAGAGTTGCCTCCGCAAGATGGGTGTAATACTCTCTCTCTCTCTCTCTCTCTCTCTCTCTCTCTCTCTCTCTCTCTCTCTCTCTCTCTCTCTCTCTCTCTCTCTCTCTCTCTCTCTCCTGTCTCTCCCCCCCCTCTTTTTGAATCAATGAATGTATTATATAGATATTTCTGTGCAATGGATACAGGCTTTTGTTACCACAAGAATGGCTGTTGCTTGTGAATTTCAAGAAACATTGGGTTGATGTCTCCTATCCACATGCATTCCTTCCTTGGGATCTGATCCTGAACTTTGTACCTGGAACCATAAAAGAAGCCAACTTGCATATGATAAACCTAATTATAAATCTCCAAGCAGAATGGGACAACTAGTCATGGCCAACTCACTGCAGCCAACTCGCCACAGCCAAGTTGCTGCAGGACAACTTGATGTGGGAATAATTCGACAAATACAAAACTTAAATTAATTTTGCGAATTTAACAATGACAATAAAATAAAGAAACTTAATTCAAAAATACAAGAGTTACAATAATTTTGACAAAAACGTGGTCACCAATAATAAAAGTATCTGAATGAAATGATTAATACAATGTTGAATTGTCCTGTGATGAGTGTCTTATGGTGAGTTGTCCTAGACCAGGGGTAGGCAACCTTGGCTCTTTTATGACTTGTGGACTTCAACTCCCAGAATTCCTGAGCCAGCCATGCTGGCTCAGGAATTCTGGGAGCTGAAGTCCACAAGTCATAAAAGAGCCAAGGTTGCCTACCCCTGTCCTAGACCTATTGCCCAGATTCATGTGACTGTGAGATGAGCAGCATACTAATTTAATAAATATATAAAATAGCAGAATCGAAATATTAATGATTTATATAGCAGACATGTGCTAAAAACTGCTCCAAATCATTTGCTTGTTTGTTTATACATTCACTTGTTTACACTTGTGACTCCAGGTTCAATTTATGTTCCATATTGGTTGTTCCTGTAATTAAAAAACAACTAACAAATACAAAAATAGCAAATAATACCATTAAACCCAAATACAAATCATAAAATATGTGCTAGGAAATTACAAGTAACTGTGTCAATCAATACAACCTTCTAGCTTAGCTGGCTTCACAACCAGATCACCAAAGACAGTGACAAAGCCATGTCTTCAGAGCCTTTTTAAATTCAAGTAGAGTTGGGGCCATTTTTTTTTTAGTTTCTAGGAACCATCAAATAACCAATCAGCATTGTACCATTTTTAGTGCCGTCCACTCATGGCTGTCCCAAAATGACAGCTTCAGGTTTTCAGATATTTATAAGACTTATACTTTGCAGGTTTCCAGTCCATTACTAAGTAATAAAATTTATTACTGGAAGAAATTATCTGGAAGAAAATAATAATAAAAAAATTTAAACCTAACCCCTAATTGAAATTTATATATACACACAAAAACAAATATTTTGCTTATTCGTCTTTTTCAGAGGAAAAATGACTTGCCATAGAGGAAGACAGAAATAGATCAATATTTTTTTTTAAAAGCCAATTAATGGATCAAAGACCAGGTTCTGAATATAAGAGATAATTATAGGTAGCAAAGACAGGATTAAAATAGAACAAAAGAGCAAGTATAGAATATCCTTACGGTCAAAGCAATTGTAAACTAAATTGCTGTAAAAACAGTGAGGCAAAAGGCAACTTCAGAAGGACAAAAAGAGTTTAAGATGGGGTAGGAAAAAAGGAAATAAATTTAAAATATGAGCTAACTCAGAATAAACATTGTGATAAGGCTTCCTGGAAACTAATCAAGGAGAGAAGCAACCTAGAACTAAGGAGAATTTTCCTGACAGTTAGAACAATTAATCAGTGGAACAACCTGCCTCCAGAAGCTGTGAATGCCCCAACACTGGAAGTTTTTAAGAAGAGACTGGACAGCCATTTGTCTGAAATGGTATAGGGTTTCCTGCCTGAGCAGGCGGTTGGACTAGATGACCTCCAAGGTCCCTTCCAATTCTATTCTATTCTATTCTATTCTATTGGGTATGTTCAGATTCTGAGATTTTTAATATAGCTGTGTTGGAATATAGCCAAATTTGCATATATACTGTAAAATGCCTAAGGTTTTTGTGGAAGTTAGACCAAGGTAAATATACCTCAAAATAACATCAGAGGAAAGGCATAGGATTCAGGATAGATCAGAAGGCAAACCTATAGTTAGATATATACTTGAGTGGTATTAGATGCTCAGATTAAGGCTTTCTTAATGTATGTCTAGGGAAATTCTCAGTCATCCAGGTCATAGTTATCCCAAAGGTGCTTTTTCACGAGGCAACTGGACTTTCTTGGTTTTTCTTTTTTCTTTTTTCTTTTTTGAGACTAAAAAAAGAAGGAAGTCCAGTTGCCTCGTGAAAAAGCATCCTTGGGACTTTCTTAATGTATGTGGATTGAGAATTATGGCTGAAATGTATGATGAAAAGAAACTTGGAAAAACATTCAGGGTTATTTAGGGCCAGCATATCCTATCAGTTATTGGCATGTTGTTTTCCCTTGGCATGCTAGGCATTGTCTAGCTCAGAGGTAGGCAACCTTGGCTCTTTTATGACTTGTGGACTTCAATTCCCAGAATTCCTGAGCCAGCCATGCTAGCTCAGTAATTCTGGGAATTAAAGTCCACGAGTCATAAAAGAGCCAAGGTTGCCTACCCCTGATCTACCTAAAAACTGGAACTGGACTGAAGAGACCAAATTTGATCTCTCACTCAGGTTATGTAGGATACAAGGTAACATTTGTGAAAATACAAAATGGGGAAGGACCAAATAGCTGTTTTGAGTTACCTGAAGAAAAGATGGGCTAAATAACCAATAATAGTAGTACTGAAGTGGAAGGAGCACGGTGGCTTGAGTGGTTGGAACCCTGGGCAGGAGGTTAGCAAGTCCATGTTTGAGACCTGAGAGCTGTCATGGAGCAGGGTTGAGCTCTTGTCATTCACTCCAGTTCCCCAACTGGGCGTCCCCAGGGCAACAGTGATGTCACCGGCTAGTCCTTTCAACCCGGAAGTGTCTTTGTGTGCCTGACTTGAGTACAAAGTACTGAAACCAAGACCTTTCAGCATATTTATCTGCTCTATCAAAGGCAGACAAGAACCGATTTTCAAATAATTGTCCATAGGATTCCACTGTGGGCGGCAATCTTTTGCATGCACGGTGAACCCAATGAGTCTTGTTCCCAAGATATAATATTTTAGAGCACTTATCCCAATTTGCCACATTCATATGTGTTTGTTTAGAATTGCTAGCTACAACTGGCCATGATGGCTAGGAATCCTGAGGACTGTAGACAAATACATTTGAAAGCTGAGAAAGAGTGTCTTGGAGTTAAACTGCTTTCACTTGTGTTGTGGATGAGCGTTACACTAGGCACAAGATTCCTTTTGGCTTCCATTGTCTACTTCTCATTTCTGTTTCTTTTTCTGTTGCCATGTTAGTCCAACTCCCCTTCCTCCCAACATTTCCCTTGGTCTGTTGTTCTTAGTAATCTTTTTTTTATAAGACTTGTCTTCTTCCTCGTTCCCGCATAGGACCCTATGCAGCTTTCTGTCCTCTTTCTCTGGGTTCCTTGCTTTGAAAGTTTTGCTAGCATTGTGCATCGCCAGAGCTGTGGAAGTTAATGTTAGTGCTAGACCCATAGTGGATGTACATTTAAGCATTTCTGCTCAGAGGTCCCACTGGGATGCCTCTTCTGTCAAAGCATGATCATGCATCTTCTCCAGAAGCATGCTCCTTCTTTCTTTTCTTTTCTTTTCTTTTCTTTTGGATTGGCTGATTCTTTGTGGAATTAAATAGCAGCATAGAAAAATTATGCAAATTGTTCCAATGCAATATTTTACAACAGTGTTTCATAGATCAAGTTGGATTATAAGCCTTGCTACTTCTATTTCTTTTGTGAGGTAAAATGCTGCTTTAGATAAAGCTAATATTTGGAATGCGTAGGCCTCAAAAAAATAATAAAATGGAGAAGACTAAGCTATCAAGAATTCCTATACTTTTAATGATGTTGGCCTGTTTCAATACTACAATATAGTTGATTTAAAAATGGGTTATTAAATAAATTACAGTGGGCTTGGTTTCCATAACAACTAAGACATAAATTATTTTTTACAAATTACAATGAGGCAACAGACTAAGCATGCATCGTGGTTCACTTTCTGAACCTAGCAACCTAGCTGTTCTTAGTCTCACTGATTCAACTATTTTTCAACCTACGATATAATATTTAGGAAGAAAATATTTCCTATGGCAGCTTAATGCAATGCTTAAACTGTGTAAAGTTTATTAAGGTATATTAAATTAATATGGAAGATCATATTTGATTTGGATTTTACACTGCATTTGGTTTTTAGGGGAAAATCATTTTAAAGAGTTTCAGTAGAACAATTTAATTAAATTATCTTTTTCTGCAGATGCTAGTGCAACTCAACATGCAAGAATGTACACATATACATATCACTGTAGGAGAAGAACAGGCAGAGCTGGGGGGGGAGATAAACACATCATCAGCTTAGAGTCATTACATTGCCACAAACATCCAAGCTCAACACTTCTTGAATTCCGTTGACCCCTATCTGGTGCCAATTTAGTATTGAACTTTAGTTGACTAGATTCTTGTGTATAGACTTGAGCAATAAATCCTTTGAGCCTCAGCCTGATCCTTTGTGCTTGACAGTCACATAGAAAATAGTCTGTTTAATTCCATTCTGTTTCTCCTGGACAATTCAATGGTATGCTTCATTTGTTTCTAAATAAAAAAGGAGCCTCCATCAACCCTTCAGAGAGTCTAAAGCAGGGGTCTTCAAACTTGGCCCTTTTATGACTTGTGCACTTCAACTCCCAGAATTCCTCAGCCTGTAAGGCTGGCTGAGGAATTCTGGGAGTTGAAGTCCACAAGTCATAAAAGGACCAAGTTTGAAGACCCCAGATCTAAAGCTTGATTTGTGTCATTCTCCCCAAGCAGAACATACTGTGGACTCCTGCAGAAATTCCAGTTTGACAGCAAAAATATTAATAATAATTAGAGAAAAATGAGTATTAAATTTATCAACTTTACAGCCAGCTTCCAACAAGCAATGTCAATGGAGAAGCCTGCAGTAAAATAGCAAACTATGTTTTACTTAATATCCATAAGTCACTCACTTACTAACTATAATAATACGTACTAATTTCAAAACAAGATGTATGAATAGATTATTGAAGGTGAAACTGTGTTTTCTTAGATACAGGTGTTGGATTGTTTCCCGCTATTAAAACAGAATTACTGTGAGGTTTGAAAACTTTATAAAAGATAGCAGACTTTAATGCAGACTTAATCATATGCCAAAAATACCCATATAAACTAATGAGTCTTTATGGCTCCCATAAAAAAGCCTTAAAAACCAAAGGAAATTTAGATAATTATGCTGAGCTGCAAATCTGCGAATTTCAATGGGCCTAATCTAATGACCAACTCCAAATGCAGCTAATCCTCTGTTCTCTGAATTGTGTTCATATAACGGATTTATAATGTGTGTTATTTTGCTTAGGTTTAAGTATGTTGTGTGAACCCAGTCAAGAGTGGTTTAGTTAACCAATGTAGTTAACCAAATGTATTCAACTACATTTTATTACTTATATATTAAATTTATATAATGCCCAACTCCTAACAATGCTGGGTAGTAAAACATTTAATGTTGAATGATTATTTCCTGTATTTGTTAAACTTATAACCTAACCTAGTGATGGCAAACCTTTTAGAGATCGAGTGCCCAAACTGCAACCCAAAACCCACTTATGTATCGTCAGGTGCTGGGTGGGCGTGGCCCATTGGATGGGCATGGCCAATTGGATGAGTGTGGTCAATTGGGTGGGCATGGCTGCAGTGGTAACGGCAGACTGGGTGGGACTAAAAAGTTCAATCAATCAATTCCAACTTTGCGAGATCATTTTTTTCCCCGCGAGAAGTTGAAATTGATTGATTGATTGAACCTTTTTTTTTTTGCACATGGGGGCGGAGGCCTAAAGTGAAAAAGTTTTATAAAACCCAGCTGAAGGCCTAGGACTGGGGCGACGGTGCACATGCCCACAGAGAGGGCTCTGCATGCCACCAGTGGCACGTGTGCCATAGGTTTGCCACTACGGACCTAACCTTTCCCCAGGAATTTATGGCAGTTTACTTGGGGATCTCCCTTTATTTTATCCCTATATCAACAACTCTGTGACATGGGTAAGGCTGATGAAGAATCCAAGAGAGAGACTAAAGTTATCCCTGACTTTCCATGATTGAGGAAGGATTTGAACTGGGGTCTCCCCAGTCCTAGTTCAGAATCTCAATCAGTATATTGTAATGTGCCCCAAGCACTTGATTGTAAATGATGGGTTTAGGCAACATAAAATATAGTTTTATGGGTAAAATATCTGATAGTCAAGATTTGGTAGTTTAATTGGCAAAACAGTAATACTGATTGTATGATATTAGATTTGCTCATGCAAATGTCTAATAGTATCCTGTACAATTTTTTTGTCCTACCTTAAAAGCTGATATAATGCTGAACACAAAAAGAATTTAAAAAAAGGAAACAAAAAATAAACTCAAATGGCAGACTTGATGGATTAATAGGTCCTTTTCTGTCATCAGTTTTCTATCTTTCTATGTTTAACTATTATTTAAGGGAAAATGTAATGTTAATTTTAGATTACTCTGAACCTTGTCTCTCTAATAAATGTGATAAATTAGTAGTAGATATTAGATGTGAAAATAGAAAATATGTTTTTATAGGTGCATTTTATTATTTTTTGTTTAAAAAGTGCTTTTTAAAAAAACCCAGCGCCTTGCAATGCCTATAATAAAGACATTTTTGATCCAAGTTATATGTTCAAATAAATGTAAGAAAATATTCCCTTTTTAAAGATAGTTGAAAATGTATAATATATAAACTTACTACTTTTAACATCTGTTTCTTGGCATCAAGTCTTAAAATATTTACTAGCTCTATACTCACTTCCCTGTAAGGCTTCAGGCTTTTAAACTTTCAGATATTGTAGACTTTTATAAGATTTTGAAAACATATATCACAATGAAATAATTATGTAGAAAAAAATGAAGCTTTCCCTTAATTTCACAGCTTTTTAAAAATTCTCTATGACTTTTCTGTAAATTCTATAAACATCCAGGCAGCTTTTTAATGCAAATTCAAACCTCTAGTGAAAGACAGTCAAGTATTAATGAAGAAAAAAAAATCATTTTCCTTTTTACTTTTAAATAAAAAAGGAGTCATTTGCTACAGTTGCATACAATAGTTCTATTATAGCTTTCTCCAATTCAGTGACTTTCAGATATGTTGGACTTCAGTTTCTTTTTCTTTTTTTATAAAGATTTTATTGATTTTCTTTTACATACATATGTTAATTTTTCAACCCATGAGCTGTCTGAGCTCAGCTATGCTAATACATATTCAATTCCTAATCCTTCATTCTTTCCTCTACCCAACAATAAAATAAGTCCCAAGTTTGGTAGTAATCTGTGTCTTCTTCAGTTTCTACAATTGCTAGTCAGTTTGCTGTATTTTGTAAGCTAAAGATAAGAGCTGAAATTCAATGTAAATTATATGGAAGACATCTAGGCAGGGGCTGTAGAACCTACCTGTTGGTTGATGAAAAATTATGGGATTGTCTCCTATTTTAATTCATTTGATGTGTTGTGATTTTATTATAAAAATATTATTTGAACAAAAGGTGATATTGAAACTTCTGCCTTAATTATAATGGCATTATCTTCATCAAGGATCATTAGTTCAAGAATGTCTCCTCAGGAAATTTTTAGGCACCTGGGTTGATCTCACCACAACCAGTTACATGGTTAGCTTCCTTAGATATTGATTATAACATTTATCCCATTGCAATTCTACGGCTCTGTATCATGGTGATTTTATTATGGTTCCATCTTAATTTAATATATTATCTCCTATATAGTGTTGTCCACATATCTTATCTGACGCTTTATGTAAACTAAATTTGTATATCAGTGATTGCATGACCTCTGTGGAGGCTAAATAAATAAAGATCATGTTTCATTACTTCTATCTAAGCAGCCTTCCATAACCAACAGCATCTCAAGCACCTATGATGAGGCTGCAGCTTCCAAAATTTCAAGTCAAAATCACGCAAACGACTTTTCCAACTTGCAGTTCTGAAAGTTGTAGCCCCAAAACATTTGCAGGGCACCCAAGCTATGGAACCTGGATACTGAATATGAACAAAGGTTTAAATTACCGTTTTGAAAAGGGAATGGTTTCAATTTGCTGGGATTTGAAATCTCCAAACACCATTCTAATGTCTTATTAATAAACTTCTGTTCAAGGTTAGGTATCACACTGATGCCAAAATGTTATGCCACAGCCTAGTTTTAATGTCAAAAAGAAAAATGCCTAATAGCAGCATTATGGAAGTCATTCGATTGATTTTATATGGCAATACCCACCTCAAAACAAAAACAAAGCAATGTTCTTTGAGGATGCATTTATTTGTGTTGGGATTTCTCATACATTATGCAATAGTAACTGTAAGAGAACAAATGCACTGCATTATGTTAACATCTTCTGAGCATATTCTCAGTCGTAGAAGAAAGATTTAAAAATTCCAATGATTTGGGACATAATGCATGGCCAGGCTATCAAGTGTTTGAAAGATGTTTGAAATAAACTCATTTATTTCAGGGGTGTGGGGAGGTCTGAGACCTAAAAGATGCTGTTCAAAGGAAGTGAGTTTCATTCCTAAAGCAGAGAGACCAAGGACAACCTCAACTGCCACAAGGCAGTTGAGGGATTCAGGTTGTTTCAATATGGTTGCTGGGAAGAAAAGTCTTCTTCAGAAGTAAATGGTTACTGAAAAGGAGTTGCCTTCTCCAAGAAGAATTGTTTCCCAAATGGCCTGGATTGGCTCTAGCTGGGCTTGGGCATGGCTCCAGGCTATTTGGCTTTAAACTCTTCCATTTCTGGCACTAGCTATTGGAACTGTGTTCATCTCTGGCTGCTTTAGTGCTTCCTTTTTTGATTGTGTCTCTGCAATTTACCTGGGACCTTGGCTTACATTCATAGCCGGGCTTGCCTTTGGATCTTTGGATTTGACCCGTGGTGTGTCTCCTGACTGACTTACAACTTAACAGAATTTTCTGCTTGGTTCTCCCTGTAAAGCAGGCATGTCAAACTTGCGACGTCACGTGATGTGCGACGTATCGCGACTTTTCCCCTATTGCCAGCAATGGGGTGGGCGCGGATTCAGTATGAGGCATCCGGCCTGCAGGCCGGCAGTTTGACATGCCTGCTATAAAGCTTTAAATAAAAGAAGGCAATAAAAAACCAAGGCAGCTGTTGGCAGGTTAGAACCTGAAGAATATCACTGCTGTCATACATTTTTTTTGTTAGTGCTCTCAGAGGGGTAGGTCATAAAAATCTGGGTAATTACTAAATGCCAAAGAGCCACTAGATTTTTTTGGCTCTGATCTCGGAATCCTAATGTATCACCTTAGTAGGCAGTTCATGCTCATTAAAAATAAAATAGAGATGTCTTATATTACTGGGATGCCCAGGTAGAAAATGGTACAAAATTTTGCAAAGCAAGTCCCTTTTAAGTGAAGCAAGTCCTCTTGTGAAGTTTGTAGGCTTGGGTGAGATAACAGACTTTCTCTATAATAGCCCCCACCTTATACCCACCACCCAGAAGTATAATCAGCAGCTCAGTAAAGGAGCTGTTTTATCTCAACATACTTTTGCTTCCAGCTATCTGATGGTGGGGGCCTAATTGAGGTTTTATTCTTGCTTTCCCTTGTAGTCACCCTCTGGTTCTGACACTCATTAATCACCTTTGTTATTTTACTTTGTGCCCTGGAATTGGGGTGGATTTGAACCACTCTAAAAATAAAGAAAATGAAGGCCATTAGAAATATAGCAAAACTGTCTGACAAGTGAGCTGATAGGTTTTTGATGGCAGTTGCATTGATAGTATTGTCTGGTGCTACGCAGGAGAAGGTCAAGTGACCAGATGAAGAGTTTTCTTGTGAAGGGGCGGTGGGAACAGGGACTTTGAATCATTCTTGATTACTGGCAATATTTTTTGGGAAGAGTTTTTGCACTGCCTTCTTCCAGGGACTGAGGGACAGGAACTGGACCAGAGTCACCCAGCTGGCTTCTTACATGACTAAAACTCACCATCTACCTTGATGTCTTAACCGCTACACCAACTAGCTCTCTGACCAGAGACAGTAGGTGATGATAAATAGGTACAAGCACTGCTTTCAATACCTACCGTATTTATTCGAGTATAACGCGCAAAATTTTCTACCAAAAAAAGAAATCAAAGTTTGGGTGCGCGTTATAAACGAGGTATCACTCTCCTTCACCCCGCCCCCAGCAGCAAGCCAACATCCGCCTGAAACCTATAAACGCCCCCGGAGTCCGGCCCCACCCCTCCCTGGGAATAGTCCTGAGCGGGGGGGAGAGTTTGCTGGAATACCTCTGTGAAAAAGCAGGTCTTTCAACCGAGCATCTTTCAAAGTGGTAGCGTTGAGCTCCTCGGCGGGCATCCTGGGGCGCTTCCTCCGCTCGAGTAAGAGCCCTGCTGCGAGCGGAGCATCGCATCGCTTCGGGCTCCGCGCGCGGCAGTCGAGCAACGCTCACCCGGACTCTCCTTTGCTCGCCTAGGCAACTGCGTCTCGCCCGCCTCGCCCGGCCGACGACGGGACCCAGCCTTAGAGGCTACTCGGCCCAGCTGCTCCAAACGGCATGGTTTCCGAAGAGTTGCTGGAGAATCAGGGCCGCCAATGGGGAACCGGGGGCGGCAGGGAAGTCCGGGGAGGAAGAACTGCTTCTCCGGGGCCTTTCGTTC